>NC_056729.1:927965853-928108353 GCF_019279795.1 Protopterus annectens
TGAAGGGCTGACAATGCATAATGCTTATCTTGAGCTTGGTAACACATTCTATACTATTCGACATAAGGGATGAGCTATAAAAAATAAGTTATGTTCTTACCATAACGTTCCAACTGTGTTATTGATCTTCATTCATTCATTAATTACTGATGGGTATTGGTTCTGTCCAAGGAACAGAGTTGGCCGTTATAACAAGCTCGTGCCAGCCAAAAACTCTTGAGCTAAGCTTACCCATAGTGCCTCTCTCTCGATCACCTTAGATCGAGTTTGCCCGTAAGAAAGAAAGCGGAATCTTTGTCTGAGCAAATTCCGGACCAAATCCACCAGGGATCTTTCAGAGGGGGAAGGAGGGTGGGATGTAATGAATGAATGAAGATCAATAACACAGATGGAACGTTATACTACGAATATAACTTATTTATCTGATGTTGTTAATCTTCATTAACTACTGATTGTACAGAGTCCCTAGCTACTGTATGTCCTGAAAGGTTATTCCTAAGCACTACTGAACCAAAGGATGCTCTCCCCCTGGAGAACAAACCCAATTTGTAATGAGTGATAAAGGTATGAGGAGTAGCTCATGTTGCTGTTGCACAAATGTCATCCATAGAAGCCGTTGAATGGAAGGCAACAGATGTCACAACTGATCTGGTTGTATACGCTTTGACTTTAGTTGGTAGAACAACTTTATTTTGCTGATAGGTAAAGCAAAGGCAATCTCTCAATCATTTAGATAAAGTTACTTTAGAAACAAATTTTCCCAATCTTGGTCCTGAGAAGGAAATGAATAATTGGGCAGATTTTTGTAGTGGTTTAGTCCTGTTCATGTAGAATCGTAACTGTCTATGCACATCAAACAAATGCAGGCAATATTTTCCTTTATTAGAAAAACTGAGAAAGAAGACGGGCAGGTCAATTATTTGATTAATAGTCAAATCCAATATGACTTTGGGTAAAAAGG
This sequence comes from Protopterus annectens, assembly GCF_019279795.1. Lineage (NCBI taxonomy): Eukaryota > Metazoa > Chordata > Ceratodontiformes > Protopteridae > Protopterus > Protopterus annectens. The sequence goes on from NC_056729.1 coordinate 927,966,815, forward strand.
AGGGATTAGTCTGGAGTGATGCTCTGTCTTTATGGAAAACCATGTAGGGACATTTTATGCACAAGGCTTGTAGTCCAGATATTCACTTTGCTGAGGTAACTACTACCAAGAATAGAGTTTTCCAGCATAAAAATTTTATATCGCAAGTGGCAGCAGGCTCGAAAGAGTCAAAGATTGTAGAACTAATGTCAAATTCCAAGGTTCAATTGGCTCTTTGAAGGGCGGTCTAATGTGCACGACATCTTTCAAAAAGGTTTTACAGAGACGGTGAGAAATCGAGGACAAGTCCTGGAAGCCACTGTGGAAGTTTGAGATAGCCGCCAGATGTACAAGAATAGTGGAAGCTGCTGCTCCCGAATGGAGGAGATTTGATAAATAGTCCAGTACAGACCTAACTGAAGCAGAAAAGGGGTCTAGTCCTTTCTCTCGAGACCAAATTATGAATCTTTTCCACTTGCTGAGATAAAGTTTCCTGGTGGAAGGTTTATAGGAAGCCAGAAGAATATTACATACAGGGGAGGATAGATTATTCTGCCTGGCAATTACTGAAAGTGGAGGAACCAAGCTGTCAGCTTGAGATTCGATATGTTTGGATATAGCAACCCTTGTGGGTGTGACAGCAATTCTGGAGCTGGATCCAGAATTCACAGTTGGTGTACTAGATGAGGCCAAAGGAAGGGAAAACAAACTTGGCAGGGCCAATAATAATTCCCCTCCACAAAGGCGGACCCTCAGCAGAACTAACCAATTACCGCCCCATAGCTATTCTCTCTCCACTCTCCAAAATACTAGAGAGATGCATACACTCTTAGGTCTCAGACTACCTCCTTACTAACAACCTTCTTTCCAGTACTCGGCATGGTTTCCGACCAAACCATAGCACCACCACTACCTTACTCTCCTTTACTAACACTATCCTTCAGCATAAAAACAATGGCTATCTCTCCTCTGCTACTTTCCTAGACCTATCTAAAGCATTTGACATGGTCCCACACAAACAACTTATCTCTGTCCTCAATAACCTATCCTTCTCACAATCAGTCACCAACTGGTTTCAGTTACCTGTCTGACCGCCAACAATCTGTTGTATGGCAGAATGACATATCTCCCCAACTACCTGTCTCTATAGGGGTTCCCCAAGGATCCATCCTTGGACCCCTACTCTTCTCTGTTTACACCAGTAATCTAGCCTCTGCCACCAAACATGGCACACTCATACAATACGCAGATGACTCGACCATCATCTGCTCAGCACAGTCCCTACCAAAACTGCAAAAAGTCACACAGGAAGCCTTTTCCTTTGTTGAAACATGGTTATCCGATGCCCAATTAATACTCAACCCAAACAAAACTAAACTACTCATCTTCCAACCCATCAAACATACTCAAAACAACTCTCACTTTAACATCACAGCAAAAGACAACACCACTATATACCCAACTGAACACACCAAATTGCTAGGAGTGGAAATAGACAAACTAAAATTTGACATTCACATATCCATGACCATAAAAAAGTCCACAAAAAACTAGGAGCGTTATACAGAAATAAGCAATTTCTCACCAAAGCAGCAAAGATTTCAATAGCAAATTCCCACCTTATCTCCACCCTACTTTATGCCTCTCCAATATATGCCAACCTAAGGCAATGTGATCTAAACAAGCTACAGACCTGCGACAACAAAATCGCCAAATTCGCCACAGGGGCATCCTACCGTAGTCACCACTGTCTCTCACTTGCTGAACTGGGCTGGCTTGAACTCCCTCACCTCCTTCAGTGGTATCAACTCTCACTCGCCCACAAACTAGTAAACCATCCACTAAATGTCCCATCCCTCCTGAATCTACTCCAACCCTATCACACTACCCGACCACTAAGATCCAGCAACAAAAATCACTTGCAGATCACTAAAGCCAATAACTCTGCTGGTGAAGTACTATTCTCTTGCGCCATAGCCAAATTATGGAACTCACTCCCACCCACAATTACCTCCGTACCATCATACACCCACTTCAAAACTTTACTAAAAGCGCAACTAAAAACATGCTGGGTATGCCCTTGCAACTCCCACTCTAAAATCATCCACCCCATCCAACCACTACCTTTCTTTCCACTCCACTAACTACCTTGATTATAGCAAGCTCAGATGCTCATAAGCCTAGTACTTATTATACAGCAGGAACTTCTCATTGTAACATTTGTTAATGTCTGCTATGTACTTCACAGATAAAGATTCTAGTTGTCTACTGATGTACTATGTTCTTCATCTGTAAATATGTTGTAAGTAATTGCTATGTTAAATTGTTAATCACTATGTAATCCAATGTAACTACTGTCTGTTTATTTTACTGTGAAGCTTTTCTCCCCGGGCCTCCGCTGAAAATGGACCTACGTCCAGTCGGACACCCCCGGTCAACAAATTTAAATAAATAAATAAATAGGGCTCAATGAGGATTACTCTGCTTCTCAACCGAAGAGCTTTCTTTAGAAATTGTGGGATCAGGCGAAGAGGAGGGAAAGCATAAAAAAGTCCTGTGGGCCAATCATGCAGTAAAGCATCCCTCAGGGACTCCCCCTGAGGGGGAATTAGGGAAAAGTAGTTGCTGCATTTGTGGTTTGTGGGGAATGCTAATAGAGCATAGCAAGGCTGGCCCAAGCAACTGAAGATCTTCGCCGCTATGACAGGGTTGAGGGACCACTCATGAGGCAGGAGAATGCATCTGCTCATCTAGTCTTCAATTATGTTGGAATCCCTGGGAATGTGCATTGCTATCAGAAAGTGGTTGCAAGACATCACCCATTGTCAAATTCTCATGGCTTCTTGACACAACAGTTAGGATTTGGTTCCCCCTTGTTTGTTGATATACCAGACTACACACATTTTGTCCAACTGGATAGCAATTGTCCCTAATGGGAGAACAGATTGGAATGCTTGTAATGTCAAAAGCACTGCCCTCAGTTCTAGAACATTGATATGCAGGTTGGCCTCCACAGGGGGCCACGTGCCTTGAACTGTCTTTCCCTGGAAATGCTTCCCCCCACCCCATCAGGGAAGTGTCCGTGGTCACTATGACACTGGGTTGAGAGGGAGAGAAAGGGCGACTTCATAGGTCTTTTTCTGGCGTCATCCACTAAATTAAGTCTTGTTTGCATCAATTTGTAATGTAGATCTGAAAGGACATAGGGTGAGTCAAAGGGGACCACATAGAAAATGATGTTTATATCACAAGGGATCACCCAATACCAACAGTTCAAAAGATAGATGCTAGAAAACCGGATACAGTGGTCCAAGAAAAGAAGACAAAAGCAGCATTGATCATTAAAATTGCCACACAAAGTCATAAAATACCTGGATCTGCAGGCAGAAACAAGAGCCATGTGGAAGAATGATACCCAGTTCCAATAGTAGTAGGAGCAATGGGTCTTATAAAAAAGAATTTACAGTCATATTTAGATATGTTACCAATTCATGTAACACCTTATGAATTGCAGAAGGAGTCATTACTGGGCACATTGCGGGTCCTGCGAAGAGTACTTTTGGCTGACAAAGAGTGAAACGATACTAATTTCTTTAACTTTAATTGCACTTTGACTTAGGAATGGGGTCCATTCCCATCATGGTACTAGAAACCCAAAAGACTTGGAGAAATTAAAGGCCACTGTGTTGCTAAAAGCCACTGTAGGAGTCTCATGTGTAGTCTTGCTAGGGGAACTATAGTAATTGATGCTTCCATTGATCCTAGTAGTTGAAAGGCTGCTCGATCTGAAACCTTGTCCTGAGAGAGTATCACCCGGAGTTGAGACCTTACTCTTTGTAACCTGTGAAGTGGAAGGGAGACTAGGCAAGACTGAGCATCAAAACTTGTCCCTATGAATTCCAGATTTTGAGTAGGAGTCAACTTTGATTTTTCTTTGTACGCTCTCTCCACCACCTTCTCTACTATCTCCCTAACTCGTCACTTTACTTGACTACTGTTTTCTCACTCTTTCCCTCTCTTGTATTTCTACATTAATTCCTTCACATCTCTCTCTTTGACATTTTTCTAAAACTTATAGCTATTCTTGAGCTTTTTAATATCCACTTCTAATGACCTAGTATAATTTTTACATTTTTGCTTCTACTACCTAGTAAAACGTTCTTAAGTGCCTTAGGTTTTTTTTTTTTTGTGTTGTACTTATTTACTAAATGTATATTCTTAGTATGCTTAAATTTTGTGTGGAGCTTTTCTCCCCGGGCCTCTACTGAAAATGGACATGTATCCAGCTAGACTAGCCCGGTTAACAAATGGAAAATAAAAATAAATAAATAAAAATTATTGAGATCCCCAAGGATTTTGCTAGCTTTAGGGTGTAATATAAGCCTGTAACCAGTAGACACTTGGTAGGGGTGGTAAGGAGCCAATTGTCTACATATAGAAACACCCAGAATCCTTGCAGTCTCAAGTGAGCTGTCACCACTTCCATGGAGGCCATAGAGAGACCAGAGGGCAGCACTCGGAATTGGTAATGACTGGCTCCCAGCCAGAAGCTGAGAAATCTTCTGGAGCATTTATCCATTTTTATGTGGTAATATGCATCCTGAAGATCTACTGAGCACATCCAATCATCTTTCTCCAGAAATGGAAGGATAGACTGAACTGTGACCATCCGGAATTTTGTCCATCTACAAATTTGTTTAGGATGCTGAGGTCCAAAATGGGCCTCCTGTCCCCTATCGTTTTTTGCACTAAAAAGAAGCTTGAGTAAAATCCGGATTTTATCTGGTCTGGTGGGACTGTTTGGATGACTCTTTTTAGAAGCGGCTTTGGTATTTCCTGAGCTGCTGTTTTCCACTGACTGGGTGGAATGTTGGAAATTTGCCTTCACGGCCTCGGGTAAAGATCGAAATGGATGTGGTTACATCTGGTAATTACCGTCTGCACCCAATAATCTGCTGTTATGGATTGCCAGGCAAGGTGGTGCAGAGAAAACCATCTCCCGACTGCTTCCAGAGGTAAACAATCAGGCCACTCTTCAGGAGCACCGATAGGGCTATCCAGAGAAAATATCTGGATCCCTGATTATCTGGACCCCCTCTGCCTCTGGAGGAGTGTCTTCCTGCTGAGCCTCCCCTCTGTTCTAGAGGGAAAACTTGCCACGTGTGTTGCGGAAAGGACCCTGGGATTTCTTGTACCACATCTTTCCACTCCTCTGATTCTTAAGAGTAGAATCGTTGGGGGTGGTGGAAAAATGCATGTCCATGGCAGACAGGGTCTTGCCATCCTTTTCACATCTGGCTAATGTGTCTTTAGCCTTTGGGCCAAAATAGAAAGGAAACTTCCATGGGAGAGTTAAGAAAGGAAGACTTAAAAGGTTCTGCAAAATCACATAGGTACATCTAGGCATGACATCTCATGACAAAGCCTGCACCTGCTGCTCTAGCCACCCCTTCGGTAGTATAAGAAATCAACCACATGGACAAATTAGATATCAACTCCAGGGTGGCAAGCTGTGAGGCAACTTTGTCATGTACCTCATCTGAACCTGCTCCTGCTAGGGTTCCTGAGAGTTCCATGATCAGGTCACTCTGGAGACGGGTAAAATGTGCCAAGTAATTCAAGGACCGAATGACAAAGGTTAATGAAGTATATACCCACTTCCCTAACATGTCCATTGCCTGAGACTCTCTGTTTGGAGGATGGACAGTAGGGGTCTACTAGGTGAGCTCTTTTCTAGTGGCTGCCTCCACCATCATATCATCTACTGGTAAGCCTTTGGACCAGTGGGGGTTGTCCTCTGGCGGGGAGAGAATTTTGCATGGTCTCCAGGGGATAGGCTCAATGGTGTCAGGATTCCTCCAAGTGCACTGCATGCTGAGCTGAACCAGATCATCTGCAGGTGGGGTCACCCAGGAAGTAGAGGGTTGAGCACAGAAAGCTTGCAAGAATACATACTCCTCAGCGGAAGGGTTGGTGGGCTTCCAGTCTCCCCGCTGCTTTAGAATCTATAGTACGTCTCCAAAGGAAACGGACTCAGGGGGCGACCATGGGGACCCTTACCTCTCATCGTAATTTGTATCTTCAGTAAGGAATTCTTCAGGGGAATCCAAATGCTTCCTCTTGCATGATCTGTTACGAGGTACCTCCTCAGGGAGGGCACCTGTAGAGGACTCCTAAGCATGAGTACCTTGTGGGAAGGTATCTTGAGGTTCCCATGCTAGAAGTCCCAGAGTAGTGGACTGTGTCAGCTGCGGTTCAGAGGACATGTATATGTGGCACTCCATTGCCGAAGGAACCAGCTGTGAGCTTGCAAAGGCAAGTGCCCTCTCCATCACCTGCCTGAAGAGGGATGGGAGCCCAGAACGGAGAAAAACAACCTTGGAACTGGGGTCACACCCCTCTCCGATGAGCCCACCCCCAGGGAAGGAGCCACAAGAGGACTCGGTGCAGCTAAGACAACCAGAACCGTAGTAGATGGCGCCATAGAAAAAACAGGTGTCGTACTAGGGAATACGGTGCCAACAAACCAGTCATGATCCCAATGATGGGTCAGCTCTAGTTGAGTCGAGGACCATAGGGTAGATTCCGGAGCCATGGAAAGATCTACCAATGGAACTGAAGAAGTTGGGACTGGGATAGGCATCGGCATCATGGGCTCTGATACCTCCAAGGAGGTCGAAGGAGGAATGTAAATTGGAAGTCTGTGGAGAAAATTCCTTGGCTCTGGGTGGGAGGAAGGACTTAGAAGGAGTTAGAATTCCTCTGGTCATGAGGAGCTGATCCAGTAGTCTCACTATGTCGAGTTTTGAAAGGCTCCAGGAGGAGCAGGTTGACATCTCTGATGGAGAATGAGGGCGTTCTAGAAAAGGACTGAATTGTTGTCCAAAAAAGGAATCTGCTGATGGGGAGTATCTGGTCTGAGGTAATATTTAGCCCTTCAGCACCAAGGTCAAAGGACTAGCAAGCTGTGTAGGAGGGGGAGTAGTGACCTGAATTGGGGAGACTCCTTTTGGTGCCAAGAGGGGCATTGGTACTGTAGCAGAGGCAGGCACCATAGGAGTTTAAGTCTTGGAAGGTTCCGTAACCATGAGCGGCAACATAGAAGGTGTTTGAAGCCCTGGTGCAGAGGACAGTACCGTAGAAGAGGTTTGAGGCCCTGGTGTCAAGATTGCAGAAGTCAATTTAGGATGTTTAGCCTTTGGTTCTTTGGGGGACTTAACAGGTTTAGACTCACTGCTGTGTGGAGAGGAAGGTACAGACTGACTCCTCTTCTTATGTTCCTTTTTAGGAGGGGTTGAACCCTCAGCCTCAGATATAGCCTCCGAGAAAGGAGTTTTTAGGAGACCTTCAGTTTCAACTTATTTTTTCTCTCAGTCATAATATGGGCGCTAAAGCCCTTACATAAGTTGAACTATCAGGTGCGGTACCCAGAGACAATAAACACAAGACAAATGTCTGTCAGAATTTGGCATTTTCCTGCCAAACTGATCGCATTGCTTAAAGTCTGTTGTCCCCTTCCCCTTCTTATCAAGAAAAAGGAAGGACTGATTTTTTTTTTTTTTTTTTTTTAGCTACCAACAATGGTAATTAAGAAATACCCACTGGCTAAAGAGAAAGGGGGGGGGGTGATACCCGTAATGGTATTAAAGATTACCACAGAGGTGAGGGAGGCATATACCAACAATGGTATGAAGAATACCAAAATTTGATAAACAGAAAGAACCACTCAAACAGGTAGCAAGGGTAAGCAAACTTTAAATGACTATTATTAAAGATAGAAAAATCTCAAAGGTAGAGAAAATTATTTAAATTGAAATATAAATTCTAAGTCACTTAGCTTGAGAACTGCCCTGATGCATCTTGATATTCTATGCGGCAAATGAGATCTGAGGTGATAGAGGGGCACTATGGGTAAGCTTAGCTCAAGAGTTTTTGGCTGGCACGAGCTTGTTATAGTGGCTGAGGATAGAACCAATACCCATCAATAATGAATGAATGAAGATTAACAACATCAAATTTAAAAGCATTAAATGTTAATCCATATATAATTCAGTGGGTAAAACACTGGTTAAGCAACAGAACAAAATGTTATGGTGAAAGATTACATCTGTATTGCAAAGACAATTATCAATGGTGTCCTACATAAATCTATACAGATGAACATTCCTTTTTAGACTATTCTCAGATATAAAACTGAGAAATGGACTACTGATAATGAACTATGCCAATGACTGCAAAACTGCCTTAATGACTTTAATTAAAAATGCCAAAATTCTCCAATACTGCCTAAAAAAATGCAAGCATAATGCTGTAGTAATGACATCAACCTTTAGTGCTAGTAAATGTAGCATCATAACACCTGGCAAAGAGGACATGTACTACACAGTAAGATCTTAAGACTTTACAGCTTCAGAATCTACAGTTCAACATTTCAATGCCTGCAACAATTTTTCCAGGTACTTTCATAGTCTGGTTTCTTCCCACTTTCCAAACACATGCTGGTTAACTGGCTATACAAAACTAGACAACACTATGTGTGAGAAAGACAATGAACTAGACCATTTACCCTGTAAAATGAATACAATTATGCTACATAATAAAAGGGCAAATCGTTAAATAACACCATCACTAAAAATCTAAGCACACTGGAAGGCAGCAATTTAAAATTTGACCAGCATGCAAAAAAGCAAATTCTGTAGCCCATCTAATCCTGCAGAGCATATCTAGTCTCACAAAGTAGTAAACCAAGGAAAAAGCAAACAAACCAGTGAACAGTAATGCGAAGTAAATCCAAGAGCACTCCAAAGGCAAAAAGTTAACATATTTTATTAATAACGTTTTCGCTTCTGTATAACAGGAGCTTCATCAGACAAGAAAAAGAAGCGCCAAATGCACTTTTTAAATTGCAACCAGGTTTGCAGTATGATGTAATTTCCTTGGAAACCAAAATGGTAACCAACACACTTGTTTAACAAGATAGCATAAACAGTTGATGTGAAAGGACATTTCAGGTCCACAAACTGGTTTTTGTATATAAACATTTTTTAAGGTTTTTACCCTAATAAAAATTAAAAATAAACAATCATTAACTAAGAAACACTATTAAGACTATTTGTTCATGCAATCGTATAGAAATTATTTAAAAGTTAATCTCAATAAATCTACTAGAATACCCAAACACAGTATTGGCAAACTAAAAAACACAGATATAATATCTAAAAATGGTTTTAGTAACCAAAAGTTGAAGTTTCATTTCATTCAAAGCATACTTTCTAAGAAAAAAGTCTCATAAGAGAACCAACTTAAAAAAGGTAAACACCTTTTTGTAGCATGTTAAAAAAGATGCAATAAGTAGTCCAAACTTAATAGGGTATATATTGTATAAGGTAAAATTTTTTCAAAATGAAACAAAACCAAAGTCTAAATCTAAGACCTAAGGTAGCTTTTATACTTTAAGATAACAGCAATGTTGCAAGCTTCGTTTAATCCCGGGGGAGAAAAAGCATTTAATAAGAGTTGCCATTCTAACTCTTTTATTTCCAATAAGAGTGGTTGGGGACCCCCTCTGATCCCAAGTTTTACCAGGTCAATGCCCATAAAACAAAAACTGTGCCCAATGTTTTCAAGGATGTGTTTCGAAAGAGCGTTGTCCAATTTTTTGTTTCTTATGGCATAGTTGTGTTGGTAAACTCGGTCCCGTAACCTCCGGTCTGTTTTACCAACATAAAATGCAGGGCAGCAGTTGCAAAATGCTATGTAAATTACTGACCTTGTATCGCAACAAATCTTATGGTTGATAGTAAATTTCTCCCCTTTTATGGTGAAGGAGTTCCCTACTTTTAATAGTCTGCACCAGTTACAGGTTCCACAAGTGAATGACCCAGATTGTCTAGGTCGGACACTTGGGAGGTCACTCGTTTGCAAAAGGTCTTTTAAATTTTTACCCCTCTTAAAAACAAAAAGGGGGTGAGAACCCAGAATTTCAAGCAGGTATGCATTGTTTAAAATAAACTGCCAGTTCTTCTTGATGATAGAACACATAATGTTAGCATGTTTATTATGTGTAATGATGAAACTGGTCTTGAACTCACCAATTTGATTAAGTTTATGATGCACAGAGTTGCTAAGTTCATGTGAAGTAATTCCAAGTTCTAACCTATGAACAGGTGTTTCTGACATGTCAGTCACCTGGGGGGTACTCTGTTTTATACCTTGAAGAAGAGACTGATAGAACCCCGTAGCTCTTTTTAAAGAAACTTCATTAATTAAGTTATCTAAAAGCTCACTAGGGTATCCCCTGTTCAAAAACATACTCCTAAGGGTGGAACACTCGTCTTCAAAGGCCGCTAAAGTGTTACACATGCGTGTAGCTCTAACTAACTGGCCTTTGACTATTGATCTTTTTTGTTTCCAAGGATGGTTGCTGGAAAAGTGCAAAAAAGCATTACAATAGGTGTGTTTCCTAAAGATGCTAGAAAGGATACAGGTGTTATGAAGATCTTTAACAAGTTTAACATCCAGATAGTCAATCTCACTGGTGGAAAATTTGTGTGTAAATTTTAAAAAGGTGCATGACTCATTCATGTTTTCAACCAAGCTTGTAACAGTATCTGAGTTGCCTTGGATAAGGACAACACATCATCTAAAAAACGTGTGTAAAATTTGGTGGCTTTTTTAAACTGGGGATTCACAAAAAGAAAGGTCTTTTCCCAATAAGCAACCACTAAGTTTGCTACACTACCTCCACATGGGGAACCCATGGCGATTCCCCTTTTCTGTAAGTAGTGGCAATTATTAAAGATGAAAAAGTTTGAAGATAAAATGATGTCCAGAAGGAGGGTGACCACATCAATTTCATCTTTCGGAGCTTGTAAATCTACTAACATAAGCTCAACCCATTCCAATGCTTCTTGGTGTGGTATAGAGGTGTATAAATCCACCACATCAATTGTTAAGAAGTTATTGGATGGGTTGAAAGGGATGTCGTTAATAGATTTTAAAAAAGACCAGGAGTCTTTGCAAATTTGAGGAAGTAGCATAAGGTATTTACCAAGTATGTGATCAACAACTTTAGCACAAGGGTGGGTAATAGAGCATCTCCCATCCACAAGAGCTCGCATAGGTGGATCCAGTAGGTTCTTGTGGATTTTGGGGATCCCAAACATAGCTGGGACTCTAGGGAAAGAGATGTTAATAAAATTGAAGGTGTCTATATTAATCCTCCCTTCAATAAACAAGTCCCTAAAGTACCCCTTAATCCTATTGTATTGGCCTGATGTTTCGTTAAGAGATGAAACTTCATAGGCAGGGGAATTCAAAACCTTAGACATTCTAACAATGTAATCATCTTTGTCGAAAATGACAAGACCCCCACCCTTGTCAGGTTTCATCACCCTAATAGGTAGGTTGCGTAAGTTTTTCAAACTTGATCTCTGATCGGGTGAAATGTTACTTTGGTTGTTAAACCATTTGATGTTATCAAACAATTGCCTAAAGTCGAGTTCACAAACATACTCAAAGGTGTGTAAGATGGGGTGAAGGGGAGGGTTAAACGCACTTAACAATTTGAAAGGGGCTTTCTCTGTGTTAGAGTCCCCATTAAACAACACCTTGAGGTTAAGGCTACGAACAAAACATTTAAAATCAATTAAAAATTTTGATAAGCAAATCTTCTGGTCAGGAACAAAAGACAAGCCAGAGGCTAGCAATTCAATAAGTTCTTGTTCTATATTCACCTCGGAGAAGTTGTACACAGTAAAGTCACCTTTATTGTTGGTCAAAATGGTAGGTTTACCAGAGGGGGTTGAAGAAGCCCCAAAAGTGGTTTCTACTTCAATCTGTTCTGGTTGTTTTTCCTCTGGTAATTCTTCCGTCCTAAAAAAGGTTTTGTTTGATTATTATAATTAGGGCGGTAACCATGGTTGTTAAGGTTGGCCTTAATCCTGTTGCTCCTCCTGGGTTGATGGGAAGATGAACCTTCATCTCCATCCTCGTGATCAAAGTCCTGCTCCCCTAAGGTAGTAGTGAAAGGGGTGCCACCACTGTCGTTTTTGCTTTTATTATGTGTTTCAGGCAAATTGTTAGGTCCGTTGACTTTCTTGACCAAATTAGGGTAGGCAAGCTCATTCGCATAGGCTTGCCTATCTCTCATTAGTTTTTTATTTTTGTTCATTTTTAATTTGACTAGCAAGGCATCAATACTTTCAAAAATCCAGTGATAATCATACTTATACCGGAGAAAGTTAGTGTCAATTTTTATTTTCTCATTGAGAACATTGGTTTCAGTTAGTAAAAAGTCGATGTGTTTCAAGTAATGATTCACCATTAGTTCAAGCAGTTCCAGCCCCTGTTTATTAAAAAGGCTAGAAAGATCGCTCATAAAAGAAGGGTCGTGAAACAACCCAGTGGGAGTAAAAGAGCTTCTCAGCCCTTTGGGCACAATCTTTTCTTTAATACACTGCTTGAAATAGGAAACTTCAAGTTGAAGTTTCTTTATTTTCAACATTTTGGTGTCCAAAAGTTTTAAATTACTCGTGATACTGTCATCCAAATTACCTGTGGGGTGAGGTCCTGTAGCCGGCGAGCCAGATGGAAGGGTTGAGCCGAAATCAAAGGCTTCGATGTTCTCGACCCAGTCCCTGAAAATAGGCACACCAATAAGCCCAGGGTTACAATTCCCGTCGTTGACATTAATGTTCCCAGGGTTACAATTCCCGTCGTTGACATTAATGTTAATTAATTTTGCAAACGAGTGACCTCCCAAGTGTCCGACCTAGACAATCTGGGTCATTCACTTGTGGAACCTGTAACTGGTGCAGACTATTAAAAGTAGGGAACTCCTTCACCATAAAAGGGGAGAAATTTACTATCAACCATAAGATTTGTTGCGATACAAGGTCAGTAATTTACATAGCATTTTGCAACTGCTGCCCTGCATTTTATGTTGGTAAAACCGACCGGAGGTTACGGGACCGAGTTTACCAACACAACTATGCCATAAAAAACAAAAAATTGGACAACGCTCTTTCGAAACACATCCTTGAAAACAGTGGGCACAGTTTTTGTTTTATGGGCATTGACCTGGTAAAACTTGGGATCAGAGGGGGTCCCCAACCACTCTTATTGGAAATAAAAGAGTTAGAATGGCAACTCTTATTAAATGCTTTTTCTCCCCCGGGATTAAACGAAGCTTGCAACATTGCTGTTATCTTAAAGTATAAAAGCTACCTTAGGTCTTAGATTTAGACTTTGGTTTTGTTTCATTTTGAAAAAATTTTACCTTATACAATATATACCCTATTAAGTTTGGACTACTTATTGCATCTTTTTTAACATGCTACAAAAAGGTGTTTACCTTTTTTAAGTTGGTTCTCTTATGAGACTTTTTTCTTAGAAAGTATGCTTTGAATGAAATGAAACTTCAACTTTTGGTTACTAAAACCATTTTTAGATATTATATCTGTGTTTTTTAGTTTGCCAATACTGTGTTTGGGTATTCTAGTAGATTTATTGAGATTAACTTTTAAATAATTTCTATACGATTGCATGAACAAATAGTCTTAATAGTGTTTCTTAGTTAATGATTGTTTATTTTTAATTTTTATTAGGGTAAAAACCTTAAAAAATGTTTATATACAAAAACCAGTTTGTGGACCTGAAATGTCCTTTCACATCAACTGTTTATGCTATCTTGTTAAACAAGTGTGTTGGTTACCATTTTGGTTTCCAAGGAAATGACATCATACTGCAAACCTGGTTGCAATTTAAAAAGTGCATTTGGCGCTTCTTTTTCTTGTCTGATGAAGCTCCTGTTATACAGAAGCGAAAACGTTATTAATAAAATACGTTAACTTTTTGCCTTTGGAGTGCTCTTGGATTTACTTCGCATTACTGTTCACTAGTCTCACAAAGTACATCAGTTTACCACTTTATACTTCACTGTCTGACCCATTATTAAATACAATGCTGCATTTTGAAGTTTTCACAGAAGCCACCTGAAATAACTTTTAAAAGGTGTGATCCCTTACAATAAAACTACAGAGTCTGGGAAATTAGAATTAGTCTGAAAGTTTTTAAGACAAGCTATTATATTCTCTCTTAATGCATTACTTTGGTAACCTTCGCAAGCTCTACAAGGCAATATTTCATCTGGCTCTAAGTCAGTGGCTGGAATGCACAGTTGGGTAAGCCAACTCTAGCTCAAGGAGCCTAGTACTACAAATAAATATTAATAAGAGAAAAAAAATCTAACACTACACCTTTAAAAGATATAAGCTTTTTGTTATAATTAGAAATCATCAGTCTTAAACGTTCTTCACATATGTATGTATGTATACATGTATAGACGTGTGTGTGTGTATATACATTATACACAAGTAGATATACGGACAGACAAATAAGTAGACACACACACACAGTAGAATATGAACATGGATAACATGAGGTTAATTTACTCAGGCTTACTGAAGGCCATAGAACTTACAAACATAACCTCAGGTCCTTTTTTATTGTGCTGCTGTGACTGCCTCCATTCCAGCTGGGTAGTCCTTTAACGGTTATTACTTCCCTGTTGTTTTATTTTGCATTCTCTACAAAATTTTAGCTGAAATGTTTTAGACCATTTCTTTCAATCTTGTCAAATCGCTTTCCTACTTGACAAATCATGTACAAACTTATTACACATCTTTGTATCACCGGAAAGGCATAAGTAAATAAAATAAAAAAAAAAAAAAACTTCCTTCCAAACTTTTTCACTGCCACTTGTATAAATAATGAAAATGAATGTCCCTAGTTATGATCCCTATTCAAAAGCCCTCAACTTCCTTGCTCAAAAATCAGTGACAAAACTTAAAATAATAAAGCACAAATTCCCCATATTTGGGGCAATGTTTAAATATTACTCTTATTATTCACTTACAAAGTCACTACAACAGATTTTGAATCAACATGGATTTTATGAACAATAAAAAGTATGAAAATCTAATGTAGGACATTACTGATGGACTGTAATCTTCAGTAATTTACAAGAAAAAAATGTAAATATATATATATATATATATATATATATATATATATATATATATATATATATATATATACACACACACACACACACACATACATAGGGGCCAAGACATAAATTAGGTAAAAAACTGGAACAGTTAGGAAATATGGTAATGGCCGACTACTTTTTATTTCATCTCAGGAGGTAAACAATTTTTAGGGCAGTTTGAGGTAAGTTTCTGACTGCTTAGTTAGGGTCTTGTTATTTTTAATCAACCGTCTCCTTCAGGGGTGGAGAATAACTCTAAACTGCAGGGTACTGTGGAACTAGAGCCTTTGCAAGGGCTGCTACTGCATCAACTTTATCAGGCAACAGGGCCTTCAACCAGCAGTTTATATCATTGGAAGAGGTCCTGAAGTGGTCCTGTCAGGCTTCCTGCATAGAGATGATAACACCAAAGTTGTCCCACCAATGGTGGAAGCACCCAAAAATCTAGTGGAGAGTTTTGAAAGGCCTACTGATTTTGCAGGACACCTTGTCTGATGGCCATCCATCCTCTGCTTCATCTTCTATTAAGAACTCTCCAAATTTGTGGTCTTCTGGGGGATTTTGAGGGAAATCTGTGCCCTGCTCATCATCAACATCAGGAATTAGTGATGCAATGAATCACTCAATGTGCTCCCTCAAGCATATGTCCTTTTCCTGCCACTATCAGTGCTGACTGGTCTGAGTAAGACACATTTCCACAGTAATGATGAAATGTCATGACAAAATCATGCCGATGCTTTGGGAACTTCTGTCCTGTTGATGACAAAGAGGGGGAGACATGGACTCTTTAAAACGAAGACCTGCTGTCTGTCTGGTGACAGAAATCAATGGGACACATGCTGAAGGTAGCAAATGCAAATGTGCATAGCCAGTGTCACCACCAGTGCCAATACTGTGCTGGATGACAAGGACATTAGTGCTGATAACCAAAATACCAATATACCAATACCATCAAGACAATTATCAGGGCTGCAAAGGCTGGCACTAAAGCATCAAGCCCCAATGCCGGATCCAGGAAGTCCACAAACAATGGCAGTGTTTCAGCAGCTGATAAAAGTATCAGCACTAATGCTTTTGTTGCCAGCTGAGCTACTGGTCTCATTACTGACACCAATGACAATGCTGAAAGTGAGAAGAACCCAGAGGATCTAACAGAGAAAGGAAAGAGGTAGAAGAAGCCTCAGATCTGCCATGGATGAAGCTGGAAATGAGAGTGCATATGTCTTTTCTAGAGCACAAATGACAGCTTCCAAAAGCTTGTTGTAGTCTAACTCATGACAGAGAAGTGAACAGAGACTTGCTGAAGTTTTAGAGCAAGGATTACATAAATGTCCTTGAATGATAACGAAGTTAGACTAGGGCATTTGGTTAATTTAACTGTTGATTTACTGATCAACACAGTCAAGGTTACAGTCAGTATACTCTTTTTATGCATTTATTTCTTGAGTTGTTGACCTGAAAAGGAAGGTTTTTGCTTTCCTAGCTTTTTTTTCTTTTCTGAGACTTAAGAGAGTAAGAGGTAATGGTTATAATGGTTGGCTTGGAGGTTAAGGTCAAAGGCATTGATTCTAGTGTCTCTTTTGGGTCTGGGAAAGTGCCAACCTTGTCTGACTTCTCAAAGGAATATTTTCAGTTTCTTCATTCCTTAACAGAACTGGAAAGGCTGACACAAATGACATTTTCTAATGATATGAGGTTTGTTTTCATAAAAAAGACATTGTTCATGCTTTCTTTGAAGTAGATATTTAGTTTTACACTCACACATTCAAAGGTGTTGTCCATTATTAATACAGAACACACAATGCAGTCACAATATAGCTCCACAAGTAAAACACAATAGCAATTTCATGTCAAAAAGTCAATAGTGGTAACAAGAAGTTTCTTATTTTCAATAAAAAAACAAGAGCAAAAGCGGCTACAAATTAAACAGTTTTGTAAAGAGAAGAACAGGTGGTGAAAAAATACAGCCTTGGGAGGGAAGAAAGGAGACAAATGTCTCCACACACGAAAATCAGCTCACTTTAAAATCATACTGGAGGAGTTCTTTATCAATGGGAAAATCATTCTGCTCACAATCATGAAATTTGAGTACCACATAATAATAGAAACAGCCTGGGTCATTTCAATGATGGGTTAAACACTGCAGTGCAGCAAAAGATTTCTGGAGATGAAAGCCCCTGGACAGAGCCCTGTGGCTAAAAGGGAGGGGTTTAGTATCCTGGGAAAATCTGAGATAAAGTACAGTTGTGTACACTTAGCATAAATGTAGATGTTCGAGTGTATTCACTGCTGCAGTCGTTACATTTGGGTAATCTGCTGGCAGGTTGCCCTCAGTCGGCCTGATTAACAAAGTCTTGAGTCCTGCGTTGGTTGCTGTCCCTTCTTCCATGACATCAGGTCGACAGGGGTATAAAACATGCAGCCGACGCCATTACATCAGTTTTTCTTGCCCCGGATGTCAAGTGCCCCCTAATGGGAAGCCAATAAAATTAAAAAATATACCTCTAACCAAAAGCAAATACACCAAAAAGGCTTTTAAGCATAGTAAAAGAAAGTAGAGGTATAGCTAGACAAAAGTAGGGGGCTGGAGGGAGGGTAACCAGGACTGCAACAGTGAATACACTTGAACATCTAGATTTATGTTAAGTGTACACAACTGTACTATGTTCTTCATGTTTCACTGTTGCAGTCATTACATTTGGGTAGATTCCCAAAGCTATGGTTGGGAGGAGGAGTTTATACAACATTAGGGTCAGCTATAAAGCCCTGCAAGACAGCAGTGGCAAAACCAGTTCTGGATTTAGAGAAAATTGGTAAATGATAATGCTTGGTAAAAGTATGTACAGAACTCCAGGTATCAGCTTCTAAAATATCCCTGGTAGGAACACCTCTGAGAAAGGCTGCAGAAAAGGATGCAGCCCTGGTGGAGTGAGATCTGATCCCCTGGGGGATATGTTTTCCATGGTGCTTGTAGCAGAAATGAATGCAATGGCTTATCCATTTAGAAATGGTTTGTTTTGAAATAGCCTTCTCCTCTACCCCTGCAGCAAATGCTACCAGCAATTGGTCAGATTTTCTTCGAGATTTAGTCCTGTCCAAGTAGAATCTAAGTTGTCTGTGCACATCCAAGGAATGCAGAATCTGTTCCCCTTTGTGCTGTGGATTGGGAAAGAAGGTTGGCAAATGAATGGACTGATTAAGAGCCACACTGGAAACCACCTTGGGCATGAAGGATGGATTGGTCCTCAGAGATATCCTGTCCGCATGAAAGATGATGAAAGGCTCCACTGCCATAAGGGCCTGTAATTCAGATATCCTTCTAGCTGAAGTGATTGCTAAAAGGAAGGCTGTTTTCCAAGAAAGAAATTTTAAGTCTGCAGTAGCAGCTGGCTCGAAAGGAGGTAGAGTGAGCTTCTCCAAAACAAAGTTAAGGTCCCAGGCAGGGGTAGGAGCTTTCCTGGGTGGTCTCAAGTTCTTTGCCCCTCTGAGATACTGCTTGGGCAGGGGATGAGAGAAGAGGGGTGGTTCTGTGTCATAGTGAGATGAAATAGCTGAAGCGTGGATTTTAATAGGGGAAAAAGACAGGCCCTTGTGAAACATCTCAGTTAAGTATTGCAAAATCTGAGGTAAATCGGGCACTGCTGTGCTCATCCCTAATCTTTTCCATTTGTCAGCATAAGATTTTCTAGTACTAGGCCTTCTCGCCTCCAAGATGACATCCATCACAGGTTTGCTGAGGGATGATAAAGGTGAATTTAAGTGATTAGCCAGGCTGCAAGGTTCAATGCTGGAAGCTGAGGGTGCAGAATTTGGTTCTTCTGCTGAGACAGCAAGGAAGGGGTCTGAGGCAAGTGCCATGGGGACATTTATGACACACTGCGCAGGAGTGGGTACCAGTGTTGGCGTGAACAGTCTGAAGCAATCAAGATCATTCTTGGCTTGTCCTGTTTGCCTTTTAGCAGACCTTTGGAGAGCAGAGGCAGAGGGGGAAAGGCGTACACTGACAGGCTTTTCCAACTGAAGGACAGAGCATCCACTTTCCAGGCTTCTTTGTGGGGAGTCCTTGTGCAAAACTTGTCCAACTGGTAGTTTTGAGGGGAGGCAAATAGATCTATGTCTGGGCTCCCCCATTTGCTTGTCAACATGTTGAAAATCTGTGGTTCCAGTTTCCACTCATGTGGGTCCATGAGATTTCTGCTTAGTCCGTCTGCCAGTGTATTCAATTTTCCTGGCAGGAATTGAGCTTGTAGGTGCACTTGGTAGCTCAAGGCTGTGTTCCACAATGCCACGGCTAGTCTGCAGAGGGGGTAAGAATGTGTACCCCCCCTGCTTGTTTATGTACCACATAACCGTGGTGTTGTCAGTCTTTACCATTAGTTGTCCTGGAAGAATGTAGTCCTTGAAGGCTGTCAGAGCATTCTGTACAGCTAACATTTCTTTTTGATTGATATGTAGGTGCATTTGATTTGGGTTCCATTTGCCCTGAATGCACTTCCCTGCCAGGTGAGCCCAACATGCATAGTCTGATGCATCTGTAGTTAGGGTTTGGGTGGCAGGGGTTAGTGTAAATGGCAGTCCCTTGTTTTGGTGGCAGGCCTCTGCCCACCATAGGAATTCCAGGCACAAGCAAGGTATGATAGGAATCATTGTTTCCAGGTTGTGACAATGTTGACTCCATAGACTTTTTAAAGACCACTGTATTTCCTCATATGCAGTCTTGCATATGGAATTAGAAGAATGCAGGAGGCCATGAACCCCAAGGCTTGCAGTATTTGTCTTGTAGATAGCAGGGTTTTTCTGGCCACTTGTTTAAGTAAGTTACCAAATGAATTTGCTTTTCTGGTGTGAGGAAATCCATCTGTGCAGTTGTATTCAAGCTTGCGGAATGTAATCTGTTGAGAGGGTACCAGTTGTGATTTCTTTTAGTTTATGATGTACCCCAGACAAGTTAGAACCCTTTTTACAAATGCCAGATGATTTAGAAGTATGGCCTGGTTTTCTGCCTGAATTAGACAATCGTCCAGGTATGGATATATTTGAATATTTTTTTGCCTGCAAAATGCAATAACTGGAGACAGGCACTTTGTGAATACACTGGGCACCGAAGACAAGCCAAAGGGCAGTGCAGAGAACTGATAATGCAAGTAGCCTGCTTTGAAGTGTAGGTAACTTCTGCAAGATTCTCTGATTGGGATGTGCAGGTATGCTTCTTTTAAATCTAAAGTTGCCAACCAGGCATCTTTGCCTAGCATAGGAAGTAACTGGTGAAGAGTCAGCATCTTGAATTTTGGAATGTCTAGAAAGGTGTTTAGAGTAGACAGGTCCAGAATTGGACGCCATGATTTGTCTTTTCTGGGTACCAGAAAGAGCATGGAATAGAAACCTTGTCCCTTTTCCTCTTCTGGTACTGGTTGAATAGCCCCCATGTTTAAGAGGGAAAGTACTTGTTTTTGAGCCTCACTGAGTACCGGCGAGCTGGCGACTGGCTTAGGAGAAGCGTCTGCAGTTTTGGACCTCAGCGGCCTGTCTCTGTCTTTATCTTTGCATTTTTTCGGAATTCCAGTAGTCATATGGCTAACCGACGACATTTCTGGATAATTAAATTGAGAACTGAAATATTTAGAGGCAAAAATGTACCAACGACGGATAGTGCGCTGATTAAATAAAGCACAAAACCGACAGCAAGGTACTTCGTGATCAGGGCCTAGGCAAGGAATACAGTACGAATTAAAATCTTTGTGAGGTATTTGGTTTCCACAATTAATGCAATTATTAACTTTTACTGACATCGGACAGGAACAAGAAAAAGTTTCCCCAACAGGGTACTTAGCTTTAAGTTGAAGACTTCGGTTCTGAAACTCGAAAACGAAAATTTCAAGAGCCGGCCGACCGGCACTTGCGAACTGCTTCTGCTTCGGGCACTGCACAGCAAGAAAGACTGATGTAATGGCGTCGAATGCATGTTTTATACCCCTGATGACCTGACGTCATGGAAGAAGGGACAACAACCGACGCAGGACCCAAGACTTTGTTAATCAGGCCAACTGAGGGCAACCTGCCAGCAGATTACCCAAATGTAATGACTGCAACAGTGAAGCATGAAGAACATCAATGGTTGCTACCAAATACTTGATAACATCATTTCTCTTGTTAATGCGGATGTCTCCCCTCATACCAGATCAAAATTTTCCTACAAACTCGACTCAATGAACATTTTTGTCATGTCCCTTTATCCGGGTCCATAATTTAGATCATACATAAATACATATTTCTGTGTGTATAATATGCATGGTCAATTTAGTGAATCCAATTAATTAACAAGTTTAAAAAGGGGTGTGACGAAGCAGTTGGAGGAAAAAAAAAACATGGACATGAGCAGAATATGTAAACTAAACACAAAGTACATGGAGGTCAGGATTGAACCTCAAACCTTGGAGCTGTGAGAAGAAATCTTACCACGTACCCCACTGTGATCACTTATGAATTCACCACATTTCCACAAATGAGATGTTTATTTTTGTTTGCATTTGAGATCACCAATTCTAAAACTGCTTTTTCTTGATAAAGTTCAAGTACTAACCATATAAAACCTATCCCTATATTATACGCAATCTCTGACTACAGTCATGGTACTCACATTAACATCCTGCATGTTGTTAAATAATATGGATCACTGAATCAGAGATTCTGGAATAGCAGCAGTACTTTTATTTAACAAATGTTGGTAACAAGATCCCACTACAGCAACCAAGAAGACTATATGCTGGTTCTCTCTAATAGTGGGAAATACAAGCATGCTTATAAGCCAGTAATTGACATAGCAAATTGTATTGCAAGTCCTGATCAAAAGTATTGTCCATTTTTTTCTCAGGTGTTGACTTCTTATAACCAGGCATGTGCAATCATGCTGTGTCATAGTCTGACTTATTAAAAAATTAAAAAATACATACACCTTAATAGACTCGATTTCAACACATCAACACCTTCACCGACAAAACCTTCCCTTTTTCTGCCATATCAAGGCTATGTTTTACCATCTACTTACTTTTGCTATAGCATGAGAAGAGATCCTCTGCACAAGCCCTACTCAAACTGTGCTGCCTTTTTCAATCAGTCCAACTCACACTGTCTTCTCTCCTAACTGTTCTACTGTTCTCCTCCCTTATATACAGTGCTACACCTCTGTATTTTTCTTTTCGATTTATCCTTTTTTTCCTGAATAGGTTTCATAGGTAGTTACTATGCTTGAGGTTCAGGAGACCACTAAAGAGCCTAGTCAGACCTCCCCAATTCTCCTAAAGCACTGTCTGGGTAAGTGATTTGTTCAAGTTCACAAAGCAGACAAATGAAGATTGAAGGAATCAAACTCTGGTCCACAAAAAGGAGTTTGTTAACATCTCTTGTCATAATCCTCTACACTGTGTACCCTTGACATATTTACATCACAGACAGGACTACTGTCCACATATCAACTTTCTCTATTAATGTTACAATATTGAGACATCCCATTCCTCATTTATACTGACCCTTTTTGCCTCATTAAGTTTATAAAGGTAGCATTTCTTTCTATTTATTTATTGACATTTGTTTACTGGGAAAGTCCACTGAGCCATGCTAGCCCATTTTCAGTGAAAGCCCAGGGAGAAAAGCTTCACAGTAACAGGTAGAAATGACAAATTTCAGTATTGCTCACAGTAACAAGTATACTTGCTACTAACAAGCTATATTGATCTAACTGAGGAGGCTAGGATTTGCCTTACGCTTTTCTAAGCCTTGTCCCTTGACTAGTTTAAATGCTTTCTGATGAAGATTTAAACCTGTCACTCATAATCCCGGTTCTACTCAGAGCTGTTCTCCAGTTACTAATGATGTCAAAACCCCATGCTCTGAACCAGTTATTTAACCAAATGATGAAACAAAGTATGGTACATTCTAACCACAGCCATGCCACATATAGACAGCACATCAGAAAATGTTACCTTATGTACTGTCTAGGGTTGCTCGTCAGTTTTATAAACACATCTTTCACTGTCACCACTTCACTCCTAGTTGGATGCTTTGGCCATGTTTACCTTTAGATGGCCACTAGACACTGTCAAAGTAATGAAACATGAAATTCACCAAGAATGTGAATAGTGTGTCACATCTGAGGTAAAATGGGAAATGTGTGTGTGTTGCATGTAACAAAGTGATCCATCATACTGGATCATTTGGAAGTAAAGCTTTAGGAGGATAGGGATAGAGATGTAGGGGTTAGGATTAGGTACATCGTTTTAGAAAAAAAGGTTAATTTAAGGAATAGGTAGTGAAAATTATTCAAGAGTTATTAACAAAGAAAGTTCTACAGAAGAAATAGCTTGTGAGTGGAATGAAAATAAAAATGAGAAATTATGTACCTACCATAACGTTCCATGTTAGTTGTCTTCTCTCGCCTTCTTTCTTGCTGGATGGGTTCGGAGCCGAACCTTGGCTCCGACTCGGCCTATACTAAAGCTCGAGAGCTAAATTTACCGGCTCGAGGCAACCCTATGTCCCATGATGCTAGGCAGTAACTACCCAGATCTCGTTTGGTAGCTGAGAAAACCATAGCCAATTCAGTCTCCCCAGGACCAGCTGTTTAGGCTTGGAATAGTGCAAGATAAGGTCCCTTAGAATAAGGG
Organism: Protopterus annectens; assembly: GCF_019279795.1. Lineage (NCBI taxonomy): Eukaryota > Metazoa > Chordata > Ceratodontiformes > Protopteridae > Protopterus > Protopterus annectens. Next base: position 927,990,506 of record NC_056729.1, read on the forward strand.
GAAAATCTCTCAGTCTGTCCAGGCTAGGGGGATGGTGGGCGGGACGCAAGAAAGAAGGCGAGAGAAGACAACTAACATGGAACGTTATGGTAGGTACATAACTTCTCAATGTTAAGTTGTCAATCTCGCCTTCATTCTTGCTGGATGGGACCGCGTCCCTAGCACCTTCATCCTGGGTGGCTCATTGGAACAGACTCTTGAGAACGGTGGAACCAAAATTTGCCCTGTTTCTGGAGGCCATATCCAATTTGTAATGTGTAACAAAGGTATGAGGAGAGGCCCATGTGGCTGCCGCACCGATAGTGTCTATTGGCAACCTAGCTTGAAAGGCTGCTGATGTAGCTAACGCTCTGGTTGAATGGGCTCTTGGCCTAGAAGGTAATTCTTTACCTCTGAGTTGATAAATACAGGTAATCACAGAAGACAGCCACCTAGACAGGGTTACTTTGGATACCAGAAGGCCCTTTCTACTTTCTGCATAAGATAAAAAGAGTTGATCAGATTTCCTGATTTGTTTAGCTCTGTCCAGATAGTAGCAGAGCTGACGATGAACGTCCAGGCAATGCAGTTTTTGCTCCGCCCTGTTTGAATGATTAGGGAAGAAAACTGGAAGATCAATAGATTGATTTAAATTTGCCTGAGAAGCCACCTTGGGTAAAAAAAAGATGGGTTAGTTCTTAGAGAAACTCTGTCTTTGTGGAAAACTAAATAAGGAGGACAAATGCAAAGGGCATGAAGTTCAGATACTCTCCTAGCAGATGTAATGGCGACTAGGAAGAGTGTCTTCCAGGAAAGTAACTTCAATGAGCAGGAAGCCGCAGGTTCAAAGGGAGGGAGAATCAAGGATGCTAAAACTAAGTTTAAATCCCACTGTGGTGGGGGTCTTTAATCGGGGGCTTGAGTAAAAAGATACCGCTGAGGAATGCCTTGCAAAGCTTATGGGACATGATACTGGAGTCCGACAGGTCTGTGTGAAAATTTGAAATGGTTGCTAACTGAACTTTTACTGTGGAGGAAGAAGATCCTGAATGAAAAATTTCAGCTAGGAAATCTAAGACCAAGTGTATTGGAGCAGTGAAGGGATCTATATTCCTAGCCTTTGCCCAGAAGGAAAAACGTTGCCATTTACTAGCATAGATCCTTTTGGTGGAAGACTTAAGGGAAGCTACGATAATATCCCGGACAGAATTTGAAATCATTGGAAGCCCGGCTAGGGACAGAAGTGGAGCAACCAAGCCGTGAGATTGAGAGATTGGAGGGATTGGTGCAGTTGCCCTGACTGATGAGCCAAAAGATCTGGCACTGGATCCAGATGCCAAGGCTGCTCCAAAAGATAATGATGCAGGAACGGGAACCATATTTGTCGAGGCCAATAAGGGGCAATGAGAATCATCTTGGCTCTCAAGGTGGTAGCTTTCTGAATTATCTGTGTGATTAATGGAAAGGGGGAAAAGCATACAGAAGTCCCCGAGGCCAATTGTGGACTAGAACGTCTCTGGGGGGATGGCCTGGAAGGGGGAAGAGAGTGAAGAAGTCGAGGCGCTTGCTGTTTTGTGGTGTTGCAAAAAGATCACAGCAAGGAAACCCCCACTTCCGAAAAATTTTCTCCGTCACCGATTGCTTGAGAGACCACTCGTGGGGCATGAGAATAGCTCTGCTCAGCCTGTCCGCTATGACGTTGGACTTCCTGGGGATATGCGTTGCTATCAGAAACCGCTGAGAAGAGATTGCCCATTGCCAGAGTCTGAGTGCTTCTCGACACAAGGGATAGGACTTCGTTCCGCCCTGCTTGTTGATATACCATACTACGGACATATTGTCCGATTGAATTGCAATAGTCCCCAGGGGAAGAGAGTCTTGAAGGGCTTGCAACGTCAAAAGCACTGCTCTCATCTCCAGGACGTTTATGTGCAAGTGGCATTCGAAAGGTTGCCATGTGCCATGGACTGCCCTGCCCTGAAAATGCCCCCCCCCAATCAGGGAGGCGTCCGATGTGACCGTGGCGACTGGGGGGGGGGAGTAAATGGTCTGCCTTGATGGACTTGAGGGGAGACCATCCACCAAGACAGATGTTTTTTGCAAGATAGAGTTATTAAGATCTTGTGTGTCATAGGGAGCTGTTGGAAGGACCACTGGGAGAAAAGCATCCACTGAAGAAGCCACATGTAAAAGCGGGCAAGGGGAAGAAGCGTGATGGCTGCCGCCATGAGACCTAATACTTTCAGAACATATCTGGCCTGAATTCTGTTGCTCTGAAGGAAGACGTGAACATGATTTTGAATATCTAAGACCCTCTGCTCTGTTAACTTTGCTGAGAGCTGAATGGTGTCCAAGGTGGCGCCTATGAAGGTAATAGACTGACAAGGCGACAAGGCAGACTTTTCGAAATTTAGAGAAATACCTAGCCCTTTGCAAATGTGAATGGTGTAATCTCTGGCCAGAAGAAGTTGACACCTGGTGGTGGCAGTGAGGAGCCAGTCGTCTAAATATGGAAACACCTGGAATCCTTGACGTCTCAGGTGAGCTGTAACCGCTGCCATACATTTGGTGAACACTCGGGGGGCTGTAGTGAGACCAAAGGGCAGGGCTCTGAACTGGTAGTGACTGGCCCCCAGCTGGAAGCGGAGAAACCTTCTGGAGCGCCTGTGTATTTTGATGTGATAGTACGCATCCTGAAGGTCCACTAAGCACATCCAATTGTCCTTGCCCAGAAGGGGTAGAATGGACTGTAGCGTGACCATCCGGAACCTTGTTCTGTTTACAAACTTGTTTAGTTTGCTGAGATCCAATATTGGCCTCCAGTCCCCTGTTTCTTTTGGTACCAAAAAGAACTCTGAGTAGACTCTGGATCCTAGTTGGTCTGCTGGGACTGGCTGGATGGCTCTCTTTTTTAGCAGCTTTGATATTTCTTGTGCTGCTTGTTCCCTTAAACTGGGTGGAATGTCTGGAAGAGACCCCATTTGAATAGCTGGAGTTTGTATAAAGGGGATTTTGTAACACTCAGATATAATCGACTGCACCCATTTGTCTTGAGTGAGGGAGAGCCAGGCTTGTGGGTACAGCGATAATCGTCCCCCCGACTGCCTCCGAAGGTGGACAGTCGGGCAGCACCTCAGGGATGCTGGAAGGGTTTGTCAGAGAGGGTTTCTCTGCTACCCTGATTCTGCGGACCCCCTCTGCCTCTTGGACAGCGTCTGTTGTTGTTGTTCCCCCCTCTGCCTCTAGGGGGGAACTGACCTCTTGTGTCAGGCGTGACTCCTTGTGATTTGCCGAAACACATTTTTCCACCCTTTTGACCCTTAGGATATGGTCTAGATGGGGTTGAAAAATGGACTCCTACGGCAGAAAGAGTCTTGGCATCTTGTTCGCATCTGGTCAAAGTATCTTTCACTTGAGGTCCAAACAACGCTGAACCATCAAAGGGGGAGTTAGTGAAGGACGCCTTGAAGGGGTCTGCGAAGTTGCAAAGCCGCATCCAGGCGTGACGCCTTAAAGCCACACCTGTGCCTGCGGCCCTACTCGCTCCATCGGCTGCATAGGAAATAAGCCGCATGGAGGAGTTGACAATGGAATTCAGGGTTCCTAGCTGTGAGTTAGTTTTGTCCTGAGACCCAGCAGCTGATGGATCCTGTAGAACCTCACCCAGTTCTTTGAGAATGTCTCTTTGAAGACGGGTGAAGTGGTATAAGTAATTCAGCGACCGCATGGCAAAGGTCGCTGACGAGAACATCCGCTTCCCGTACCTATCCATTGTCCTAGATTCCTTGTTAGGCAGATGGATAGGCACTGAAGGATCAGCCAGTTCCTTCTTGATGGCTGCCGCCACCACCATGGCATCAACTGGGACACTTTTAGATAAAAATTGCTTATCCGAAGGGGCCGTTATAAATTTGGGTTCCATCGAATCAGGGGCTGTCCACGCCTTCCGCGCCACCACTTCCATAAGGGGGTCGAAGGGCAGAGACACCCAGGAGGTGGAGGGTCGAGAACCAAAAGCATCCAGGTAAACCGACTCATCCTCGGAAGGCTTAAGGGAAGACCAGTTTCCCCTCTGTTTAGGGATTTCAAGGATGTCAGAGAAGGAGACATCCTCAGAGGGGGACCTTGGGGATCCTTCCGACTCATCCAAGTCGGTATCAGATGTGACGGGCTCAGGGGAGTCCACATGCTTCCTCTTACATGTCCTCTTACACGGGGGTTCACCTGACGGATCAGGAGAAACCTCGGAAGAGGAGGATATTCCCAGTGGGGAAACCTGAGGCGTTGGATCTCTACGGTCAGGGGCGAGAGAGTGGGAAGAGACCTCAGCAGGCACTACAGTGGGAGGAGCTGATGGAGCTGACCGTAGAGCGGGCACTGGGGCCAGTACGCTCCTCATGACCTCAAAGGCGCCCCTATCAGGCAGGTCAGAGGGCTCCCGCTCCGAAGAACTAGGAACCCCAGCTGGCACCGACAGGGACGGCTCCGAAGCCGATGTCGGGGCCAAACTCACCAGCGCCGATGCTCCGAGAGGGAGAATGGGGTCGGACAAGGGTCCGATGCCACTCGCCCCCTCGGAGCCGGCGAGAGAGTCCAAGCGCCCGGATCCCTCCAAGGAAGGCACCATGGACGAGATCGGAGCAGACGAAGGAGCCGAAGGGGGGGGTATCGGCTCCGATGTCACAACGGTCACGGCTTCGAGGAGCTCCGTCTCCGAACACTGGGGCAGAGTCGAAGGAGGAATAGTAGGTTGTATGCATGTAGCCGCTGTCTGATGAGACGGGCTGTGAAGCATTTGGGCCAGTGCCTGAGACTTTAACAGTCTGCTAACCACCCTCTCACGGTCATGGTCGGAAAGCCTGGAAGACGGAGAGGAATGGCTCCGCTCCGAGAGTAAAGGTGATCTCGGAGCCGAATGGGTAGATTCCAGAGATGGAGATCTGGACCTCTTACGTGTGGAGGGCATCGAGATTGGTGGAGCCGATGGAGCCATAGACACGTTGGCTCCAGCCGGAGCCGACTGTGAAGATTGAGTCTTAGAGGCATCGGCTCCGGCCGGAGCCGATGCAGGAAGCTGCAATACAGACGTATCGGCTCCGGCCGGAGCCGATCGTGTCGCAGAAGGTGAGCCACCATCCGAAGGCTTAGAGCTCAGAGCCGACGGTTTGGATGGCTTCGAAGGCTTCCCCGGCACGGACTTAGCCGGGGAACCTTCGGGCTTTAATAAGCCCCTCAAGATCAACTTATTCCTGCGCTCCTGCAGGACTCTTGGGCTGAAAGCATGGCACACAGAGCAAGAGTACTGCAGGTGCAGGGGCCCCAGGCAATAAACACAAGAAGTGTGACCGTCTGTCAGCGACATCTTCTGACAGCACGAGTCACACTTCTTGAAGCCTGAGACCTTTGTCTCTTTCGACATAGCTGTCGAAAAGAAAAAACTAAATTCTAAAGTTAGAAACACACACACACACTCAAACAGACAGGAATACAGGGATACTAAAGGCACACACACACAGCTCAGAATCCCTGTGAGGGAACTTAAGAAAAAACGGAAGGGCCTAAGGCCTAACCTAGGGTGGGGAGTATAACAGGATAAGGGATACAAATAGGAACTAAAATTTGAAGTAACAGAAAAATTAGCCTATTTAGACACTATAATGGGAAAATTAAGAAGAAAACTAGAATTTTTTTCTTAAATTTAGTCACTAACCTGCGAGCCGGTAAAAAGAGCACCTCGCTAGCGAAAGCGGCAAACGAGATCTGGGTAGTTACCGCCTAGCATCATGGTATATAGGGTTGCCTCGAGCCGGTAAAATTAACTCTCGAGCTTTAGTATAGGCCGAGTCGGAGCCGAGGTTCAGCTCCGAACCCATCTAGCAAGAATGAAGGCGAGATTGACAACTTAACATCTGATGTTAAAAATAGGGTAGAAATAAAAGATAAAAATAGAATAGGAATTATTTAGAGGGGTTGACAAAGATTAATGTATTGCAGAATAGGGGGAAATCTCTCAGAACAAGATGAGGAACAAGTGCAGAGTAGTAAAAAAGAAAATAACGGACTATTTGGATAATATGTATGACTTTAGAAAGATTGATGTAAATCAACTATTTTTGATAATTCCAGAGCACAGAAACTTTTAGCATACTTAGCAAATGAAAGTAGAAAGGGCTATCACCAAACATAGGGAGCCTATGACAAGAAAGGTATTTTATATTTCAGAAATTTTATGAAAATTTATATAATGCAGAGGTATGTGGAAACCAAGAAAGAGTGCAAACAGAAATATTTATGGAATACTTAATTATACCAAGATTAGAGGATGATGAGGCTCAACACCTAATAGTTAAACAATAGGAGGAGATGAGATAAAAACAATGATGTACAATCAATTTGCAAGTTGCAAGAAAGTTTCCAATAAAAGATGGTATTCTTGTGGAAGTTTGAAGTTAGGAGGGAAGGAAGTGATAAACAAATCAAAAGACTTTAATAGTATTTTAAAAGAAGGGGAAGCACAAGCATCTTGGAAGAAACGTGTGGAGACAATATTACCCACAGATGGTAAATGTTTTGTATTTATACTAGCTAAAAGAATGGCAAAAGTGTTGTGAAAATTGCTAGATAAGGATCAATGTGGTTTTGTAGGGGGGGGGAGGCAAACCTTTAGCATTAATGGAGTAATGATGATCCAAGAAGGAAGCAGAATGCAAGAAAATACTGTTGTAATTGGTGGGTCTTAAAGCAGAAAAGGCATTCAAAAGAGAAAGTTGGGATTTTATAAGTACACCAATGGATGCATTTGCATTTCCTGATAAAATAGGGTCAATTAGGAGGAAATTCAAATGATCAGATACAAGAATTCAAGTGGGAGGGTTCCTCTCTGATAATTTGTATTTAAACTGAGGAACCAAACAGGGATGTCCTCTTTCGCTTTTATTTGCTTTATATTTACAGCCACTGGCAAAAAAAAAATAAAAATAAAGCACTCAGAAATTGAAGGATATAATTGGTACAATATTCAAGAAAAGTTGGCTTTATTTGCAAATGATATTTTTATGTATTTATTTAAAATTTGTTTACTGGGAAAGTCCGACTGGGACACAGTCCATTTTCAGCAGAGGCCCAGGGAGAAACTCTCCATATGCATGTCTTTGGAATGTGGAAAGATATCACAACACTCAGAGGAAACCCACACGAATGCAGGGAGGACATGCAGACTCCACACAAAAGGCACACCAGCTGAGAATCGAACAGGTGAACCTCTTGTTGTCAGGTGACAACTCTAACCGCTGCACTACTGCACTGCCCATTACTTTGTACTTGATAAATCCAGAAAAGGACATCTCGATGTTGTGGAACATTTTGAGATAATTTCAGGTCTTTTCAGGATACAAATTTAATGAAGACAAAACAAAGGCTATAGATGTAAATTACGTATCCAAACATAAATTGATTCAGTAATGCCCATATTTATGGGGACATAAGATGAAGCATTTGGTTATATGGATTTTGGCTTCTGTTACAACAGCTAAAGACGTGTGGGAAGAGACTAAACAAAAGATAATACAAAAACTGAGAAAGTGGAAGCCTAAACAAGAAACTCCACTCTTTTACAAGCCCTTCTCACCTTGGAGGACACAGATATCCTTACAGTGACTAAGGCATGGTTTAAAATAGCAGAGAGTACTTCGTCTATTCAGGGCTATAATGCTTTCCACTTGTTTAGAACAGCTACTGCGCAGGACAGAAAAAACGTGGAGGTGTCTCAGTCTTCGTCCAGAAGAGACTTGCATCAAAGCTGGTAAAGCAACATGATGCAGTAGAGCTTCTTCATGCCCAAATAAGCATCAGAAAGGTCCTGTACCATATATCAGCTATAGAACTCCCTCTATGACACAAAGTCACAGCGCCTATCTATAGGAACTAGAATCACTCAGTATTAAACCAAATATTTTCCTGAGTGATCTAAACTATTCAGCTACAGACTGGGGAATCTACACCACTACTACTACACATGCACAGAGATTCCTAGACTTTGTCAATACAAACATCCTGGACCAATCAATCAGAATACCCACTAGGGGGAATAATATCTTCTTGTCCTTACTAATATGGGATCGTCTTGTACTGTCCCTTGTGCATCCTCATCACTTATTAGGTCTGACCATAAAGCAATTTCCTTTGAAATAAAACTGAAACCAGAGATCCTTTCCATCCAAGGTACCTTTAGAATTTTCTTTAAGGCAAACTACCTACTCCTGAGTGATATATTGGCAAGCTTCAAATCCCCACCAATCCCAGTTAACTCTACTGAATATGCAGAAATGTACACCACCATACTATACTGGTATGTAAACAGCTGCACAGATGTAACTGTACTCTGTAGGAACAGGTGCAGGTCAAACCCCAAAAAACAAACTCACAAGAGAGAATCATAATATCAACAAGCTTTACAATAAAGGAAAAGAATTTTGACCTAAAGTAAGAAAATTCTCAGAATGTTACAGTCAGTGAAATAAAGAAAGGTCGGGAGCTTAATAATATCCACCAAGTTTGACTATGTAAACAGCTATCAAAGCCAATCACAAGGCCTTTTTTGTTATGCTCATAATCTCAAAAGCACAATGCAGCAATGCTCTGAGCTGATTCTGATCAATGTTACCTGCACTGAGGGTGAAGATATAGTGAACCTACTGGCTGATAAATTATGCTCTAACTTTACCCCTCTCCGTTCCTCAAGATATGTCTAAAACTAACTTTCTTCCAGCTATTGCTCAAGACCAACTCCTAAAAAAAGTTATATATTTACCATAATGTTTCATCTGTGTTGTCCATTTTCATTCTTCCTCAACCTTTGGGTTCGGATCCAATCCTCAGATCTGACTCGCCTGTCTGAAAGCTTGTGGTGATCACAAAAACTCTCGAGCAACTGCCTTAGCCACAATGCACCTCCCTCAATTACCTCATATCTTGTTTGCTAGAAAGAATGATGAAAGAATGGAATATGCAGAAATAACCAAATTATACCATATCTGGAGCTGTATAGCTAAGAAGTGGCCAATTTAGAAGGAACACTAGCTCTTCCAGGGGACTTAGGGCAGTCTGCTGGTGGGAGGCGTTTTCAGGAAGAATGAAAATGGACAACACAGATGGAACATTATAGTGAGTACATATCTCCTCTATCTGATGTTGTCAATTTTCATTCTATCTTCAAACTTTGGGACAGAGTCCCCAGCTAGACCATTGAATCAAATGCAGCCTTAAATCTTGAGATTAGGTCTAACATGTAACGAGTCACAAAAGTGTGCAGAGAAGCCCAAGTTGCTGCTGAACAAATGTCATTCATGGAAGTTCTATAGCGAAAAACTGAAGATGTAGCCATGGCTCTGGTTGAATGAACACATAATGGTCTTTGGTAAGTTCTTGCCTAGTTTATTATAAATAAACGAAAGTCAGTCAACCATTTGGACAACATAATCTTGGTGACAGGCTTTCCCAGTTTAATGTCAGAGAAGGAAACAAATAACTGATCTGACTTCTTGAAACTCCGAGTTCTGTGTAGGTAAAAAATTAAGTTGTCTGTGGACATCTAATAAATGAAAATGTATTCACCTCTACTGGTGAAGTTAGGAAAGAAAACTGGTCAGTCAATACTGTTTTACTGTATTTTACTTTATTTCATTACTGTTTGTATTTTTTCATACTACGAGTTCTGTTTTTGTCTGTAAGTGGTTAATCCGTGCTTTTCTGTGAGTTTTACTATGTTCTTAAACCTTAAATTGAGTAGCATAGTCTGGATACAGGTTTGCTTCATCTAGAGCTGTTTGTTCTTGCCTTCTGTGTTTCTGGCAGCCATCTTGTGTTGGTAGGACCTATACTCTCTGCTAGTATTAGTAGCACGGCTGCCTGGACCTTGTCTGTCACATGCTGATTGGTAAAGAAAGCAGGGGCTAGCAGGATTGGCAAGATTTCTGTTACTAGAATCTTCTATTTTTGTGGTATTTAAACCTGTGTGAGCTGGTTTGGGCTTGTTTGAACCAGGCTCTGTTGAGGTGCATCATCTCTGGGATGTTTTACAAAATTCTTGAGGCTCCAAGACCAATCCAAGTGCTTTTTCATTTATTTTCACTTATTTCATTGCATTTGCACTTGCCTATTGTTTTTCTGTGTTCTTAACCTTTAAACTGAGTAGCATAGTCTGGATACATGTTTGCGGCATCCAGAGCTGTTTGTTTTTGCCTTCTGTGTTTCTGGCAGCCAGCTTGTGTTGGTAGGGGCCTATCCTTCTCTGCTAGTGAGAGTAGCAGGGCTGCCTGGACCTTGTCTAGCACAAGCTGAATGGTAAACAGAGCAGGGGGCTAGCAGAATTGGCTAGATTTCTGTGTAACTAGAATCTTCTATTTTTTGTGGTATTTAAACCCAGAGTTTGAGCTGTTTTGGGCTTGTTTGCTGGTTGCGCACCTCAGTTGCACTGTTTTTAACCCATTGAGAGGTATTCCAGCTACAAATTTTCTCTTAGTAGCACTTGTGTGATCACTTAGTAGTACTCATCTTACATCTTCCACCCTTTACCCCCTTAGCTTTCTCTCTGGCCTCTCTCTCAGATTGTGACAAAAATGGATAGACAATTTCCTACATATTCTCCTGCCAGTCTGGTTGATATGGGCATCCTGAGACAGTGTAGCAATTGCTTCATGTACACAGACAACCCTCTCCTACTTCCACCTAGGAACACAATTTGTGAGCGATGCAATAACATTAATAACTTAGAGTCTATGCTCTCTCCCTCACAAGCAGTATATCTGGCATGGAGAAGGTTGTCAACACAAACACCACACCTCAAATACCATCCACACCTACACATCACACACCCACATACACAGAGGTCCTCAACAAAAACATACCCAAACAAAAGACCTCCAACGCAAAAACACTTGAACTCCACAGACAACCACACCACACACAGTTCACACACCTGTGTCTCACAGCCACTAAAGCCTAAAGGCCTAACCATAAACCCAACATATTAGTCATAGGAGACTCCATTTTCAAACATACAGATGTGCCACTCACCAGGCTGGATAAGGAGAAAGTCATGGTCAGTTGTTTGCAGGTGCCAGAATCCACCACATCACACATGCACTCGAATCTCTCAAAACCAGATACTGTTATGACTCTGTCATAGTTCACGTTGGTGTGAAACACTCCCTGGACTATATGAAGAGAGACATGATTGAGCTCGCTTAAAATGTGTCCCAGGCAGGTATGTCCCTAGCCTTAAGCAGCAGTCTACAGTTACCCAGAATGATGCCTCAATACAAACAGAGAATGACTTGACTTTAACAACTAGCTTAGTTTCTGGGTTCATTCCAAGGGAATCCAGTACCTGAGAGCCTGGGAAGACATGATCGACAGACCACGGTGCTTTGCCAGAGATGGCCTGCATCTGTCTCCCTTGGGCTTCAGGCTTCTGGCAAAGGCTCTTTCCTCTCCCTATAGTGCCTTTTTTTAGGCAATGCCATGAGGTCAAAACTACCAACATGAAAATTTCATCAAAATGCAAATTAAATTCATGCTGCTAAATGCTAGGAGTCTAAACATGAAACTGCACTCACTGCAAGCATTCTTAACCCTGGAAGATGCTGACATTTGTGCAGTCACAGAAACCTGGTTCACAACTGCGGAGAGCACCCCAGCCATACCAGGTTACTCATCCTATCATACATTCAGACCCCAAACTGTGGGCAGCAAAGCAAAAGGAGGTGGAGTTTCAATATATATTAAAGACATACATGCCTCCAGAAACATTCTAGGTGCAGTTAACCATTGACAGGACCCCTATTCAAATCCTTGACTGCTACAGGCCACCAACTTTGACTCAAGATGCCCACTCTATCTGGACCTCTTCGAATCTATCAAGATTCAATCCTTTACCCTGATCCTGGGCAACTTTAACTACCTAACCACAGATTGGAAAAACTACTCATGCCAGAATGCAAATGCCCAGAGATTCCTGAATTTTATCAATGTGAATGACCCTTATGAACATCAAGTGTTTCAGCTATATGGCGATTCTGATTGCCCATGACTTTTACGTTTGAAGTCATTTTAATGGACAATTTCAGGTCAAGAAGGCTTTCTTGGCCTGAAATTGTCCATTAAAACGACTTCAAACGTAAAGTCATGGGCAATCAGAATCGCCATATAGCTGAAACACCTGATGTTCATAAGGGTCATTTGCATATATCCCATGTGCCTCTGTTACAGGAGGTTTGGGAGGTCACGCATTTAAAGTTCTAGCTTGGCTGGAGTTTTCATTTAGTTTTTAACAATTTTATCAATGCAAATGCCTTGGAACAGCTAGTCGATACACCCCCTACAGGAGGTGATAATATCTTGGACTTGGTATTAACCAACATGAGTAACCACTGCAGCACCCCTAAAGTATCATCCTCCCTAGTACTATCCGACCATAAGGGGGTCACATTTGAAGTCAGCATCTGCCCTGACCCCCCCCCCTCATCTAGCTAGGGTCAAACATAAAAACTTCTCCAACCTCCAGAGGGAAGGTATTAACAGCTTCACAGCCCCCTCCCTGTAGAATCCTCATGTGTAATCTGGCTAGGGGAACTAGAGTCATCACCACTGCCACAGATCCTACAGCTGGAAGGACCAAGCAGGCAGAAACTTCAGTGCTGCAGATTATTTTCCTTACTTGTGATCTTATGGTTTGAACTCTGGGAGCAGGCACTGAAGCAGTCATTGGCTGAGTTGAAATGTGCTCCTACGAATTCCAAATTTTGAGTTGAGTCTAATAGAGACTTTTTGTAATTTACTGTGATTCCTAGACATGAGCATGTATAGAAAACATGATCTCTTGTCTGTATCATTTGATGCCTGATTGGGGCAGTAATGAGCCAGTCGCTGAGATACAGCAACATGCAAAATCCTTGCAGTCTCAAGTGAGCTGCTGCTACTTACTGCCATGCATTTGGTGAACACCCTGGGGGCTGTGGTGATACCAAAGGACAAGACTCTGAATTGGTAATGACTGGCTCCCAGCCAGAAGAGTAGGTACTTTCTGGAGCGCCTGTTCATTTTTATTTGATAGACCTTCAGAACGCATACTATCGAGCACATCAAATCATCTTTTCCCAAGAACGGGAGTATGGACTGAACTGTGATCATCTGAAACTTGGTTTTCCATACTGATTTGTTTAGGTTGGTGAGATCCAATATTGGTCTCCAGTCCCCTGTTTCCTTTGGCAATAAAAAGAAGCTTGAGAAAGTTCCGGATTCTGCTTGGCCTGGTGGGACTTCCTGGATGAGTCTTTTGTCTAGCAGCTTTTTAATTTGATGCGCTCCTTGTTCCCTCTGACTGGGTGGAACATCAGGGAATCTTCGTGACATTGGAGGTAATTAGGAAAATTATATTATATAGCCTCTTGATATAATCCTCTGCACCCAGGAATCCGTTGATAATTCTAGCCAGACTCTGGTGCAGGGATAATCAACCCCTGATTGCCTTCAAAAGTGGACAATTGGGCCTCCACTCAGGAGCACTGGAAGGACCTCTCAGAGAAGAAATCGCTGCATCCTTTGTTTTGCAGGTCTGCTCTGCCGCGAGGGTGGCGTTTATTGTTCATAGGTGTGTACTAGGCTGATGGCCCTGGAGCCTTTACAAGCCTAGCCCAAAAAAAATGCCCAGGCTCCGTGTCACCAAATATTAGTTCACAGTGCCCCTTCTCCAGTAGGGCAACTGGAATGATCCCTGGAGTGAACTTTGTTACCCATCCACTCGTCAAGATTTCTCTTGAAGAGGGCCAGCGAGGTGCTCTGATTGACATGAATGGGAAGCTTAATCCAGAGTATGGGCAGTCTTTGGGAGATGAATCTGTCCCTCTAGCATGTTTTGTTAATTGTGGTAATGAGGTTGTGATCTCTGGAGTGTGTGGTGCCGGGGATTGGAATTTCTTTCGGTGTAGCATTTCAAGTAGGGCTGGGTCGGACTTGGCTTTGTAAGTCAAGCAGAGATCACCTCTAAGTAAGCGATAAGAGACTGAACATCTGAAGTTTGAGTCTGCCCATGTAGGATGTGTTTAAGGCCTAGGATCCTTTTCTGAGGGTCTATGTTATATATTTGAACTTCCAAAATGTCAAATACCATATGTTCGATAACATATGGTCGACATTTAAAAGTTTGAATATATAATAATATAAAAAAAAGAAAAAGAAAAACATACCTTAACGGTGTGAGCAGGGGGGCAAGCCCCCTGCACCCCACACCCTCCCTACTTAAATATACCAACTCCGAGACCGCACTTCAGTGCAGAAAAGGGAAATTCTCCCATTCTGCACCATACAGCGCAGTTGAAGTCAACCTTCGAACTCTTGAAATGTCGAACATATGGTCTCGACCATATAACATTCGACATTTCAAGCGTTTGTTTATTTGACATAGACCCTTTTCTGAAGTACTTTTGTGGCCTCTCCAGCTGTTATAGGTGTCTGGTCAGGAATGCGTGGCACTATTTTGGATTACTGGTCAGGAATATGCCAAACGGGGCGCTATATTTGATGAGTGATCTAATGAGGAATGAATAGACAGGGATGATGACCTCTTTCTGCCTGGATGCGAAACCTTTGGTTATAAGATGTGCCATGTAGAAGAATTTTCTGACCACAGTGGCAATGTGGTTGTCGAAGGTGAGGTGGCTGTAGACCTGGGTGCCCAGATCTGTTATGGCCCCTTCAGTGTTCAGTGGGGGCACCCATTACAGTGGTAATTAATGGGAATTGAGTTTTTTCTAAAGGGGATAATGCATTTTTTGGCATTAAGCTTTAGACCATGGTCCTCGACACCAGTCATTGGTCTCAGAGAGGCCCTTTTGTAGGATGTCTGCATCACTTGGGGAGTTGATAATGACTCCTAGCTTTCAGTCATCAGCGAACTTGGTCAGCCAGAGTCCTTCTGTGTTGGCCTGGACTTCTGAGAAGTAGATGCCAAACAGCAGAGGGCTCAGGACTGAGCCCTGTGGGACTCCTCTCATGACTGGTCAACAATCTGACTTGGAATCCACAGCTTTCACTCTGTGGGTCCTGTCTGTGAGCGATTTTGTAACCCACCTAGTGATGTAAGGATTGATGCCTAGTTTGGTGAGTTTATCAATGATACCTGAGTGGGGAATGGTATCAAAGGCCTTGGCCAAGTTGAGGTAGGCTGTATACACTGCCTTACCCTTATCCACAGCCTTGGTGACTGCCTCGAAGTAGTCAACTAGATTCAGCAGGCAGGATCTCCCCTTGACAAAGCCAAACTGTGTGGGGTCAAGAGTTTGGAGATTGCCTATACCTTTGTTAAGCAGGTCCATGATGATGCGCTCCACAGCTTTGCATACCAGACTTGTACTCATCATGCTAATGGGGCAACAGTTCCCAGGGTCTGTAGTTGCTCCCCCTTTTAAAGCTCCCCCTTCTACCCCTAGGGGAACCTCCACCACGTGTATCTTGGAAAAGGCCCGGGCGGACTCTCTGAACCACGTTTTCTCAGTACCTCATCAATTCCTGGAAAAGGATTGTTGAGTGGAAAAACATATGCCCACAACAGACAGGGTCTTTCCATCCTTTTCACACCTGGTTAAGGTCTAACTTTGGGGCCAAATAGTTATGTACCTGTGATGATAGGAAGTACTGTCAGCCATGTCAGGAGAAATAGGGCAGTGGATTTGTCCACCAGTAACCAGGGAAGCCACTAGTTCAGGTATACAGCCAGGATCAAGGGTTAAATGTTTTAAATGTAAACAGTGGGGACATGTAGCATACAATTGTCCATGGAGACAAAGTGGAGAAGCCAGTAAGTGGGAATAACAGCATGCCATTGTTAAGTTGTCTGGAGACAACCAGGGTACCAAACTATCACAAGAGGTAATATCCTACCTTAGTGGATGGAAAACAAGCCATTGCTAAGAGAAACACAACATCTGACATAACCATTATGAAATCTGCAGTGGTTAAAGAAGAACAGTACTTGCTTGGGCAATCCACTACAGTCCGGGCTTTAGGAGGGACCCCATTCCAAATGCCTTCAGCCAGGGTTCACTTTGACTGGGAGGGCGGAAAAAGGTGCAAGCAAGTAGATGTGTTTGTGGATATCCCTGCAGATATCTTGACAGGTAATGATTTAGATAATACAGTACCTTGTGTGCATGCAGTTACATGCAATTAGGCTTGGAAACAGGCATGTGAGTCTAGTAGCCTGGGGGAGACCCAGAACAAACACCACACATCAAGCCAGGGCTGGTAGTATGGCTATTTCAGGGAGGGTGCTACGCTGTAGCAGTGATCCTGAAGGTGACCTACAGCTGCTGGTAGGTACTGATATTCCCTTGTACAGAGTGACTGTAAGGGTAGCGGTGAGTGGTCATACCCAGGCTGACAGTGAGGCACCACTGTCAGAGGATAGCCAGATTTCCTGTGGAAGGGGAGCTGGGAAGAATCACAAAAGTAGAGCTGAGACACTCTTAGATCTCAGACCCTATACTAAGAGGCTTGAGGGAAGTAGCTAGGGAGGCACCTGATTCTTAAGGAAAAGGAGTCTGTACACTGGAACAAAGGGTCACTGTACAGAGGGTGGACTCCTGAGGAAGGGCTAGAGAGTAGACCCCTGATGGATGGCTAGAAAGTGAAGTAATACAACAGTTGATAGTCCCTACAGCCTACCATCTGGCACTTCTAGCCCTAACTGATGACATTCCTTCTGCAGGTCATATGGGCATAAAGCGTACCAAGAGACGCATTATGCAGAACTTTTATTGGCCTGGGATTGGAAGGGATGTAACAGGGTACTGCAGGACCTGTGAGCAGTGCCAAAAAGTAGGCAAGGCAGGAGACAAGGTCAAAGCTCCTTTGATGCCATTGCCTGTGATTAGGGAGCCATTTCAGAGGATAGCTATGGATATTGTGGAGCCTCTGAGTACCCCAAGCTCCACAGGGAAGTAGTATATCCAAATACCCTGATGCAATGAGCTCTGTCCTCCAGTGAGGCAGAAAAGGTAGAGATTTTCAGCAGGGTAGGTTTCTCAGAGAGAAATAGTGACTGACAGAGGTGCCAATTTCATGGCAGACCTGCTGGTTTGTCTGTGGAAGCACTGTGGGGTGAAGCACCTAAACACCACCCCCTACCATCCCCAGACTAATGGTCTTTTGGAGAGGTTAAACTCTATAGTAAAGACCATGCTACAGGCATTTTCAGACCAGTTTAAGAGAGTGTGTGACAAATATTTGCCCCATTTGCTGTTTGCTTAGAGAGAGGTACCCCAAGAATCCACATTTTTTCACCCTTTGAGTGTATGGGCATAGGGTGAGGGGACCTTTAGATTTGATTCGTTATGAGTGAGTGGGTGAGGGGGAAATCTCACAAAGAGTCTGTTCTGACATATGTCCTAAACCTCAGGACAATAATCAGAGAGCTCATGGGCTTGGCCCAGGAGAACCTGGCAGGAGCCCAACAGCAGGTAAAGTTGTGGTATAACAGGAATGCTTGAGCCAGAGAGTATGCAGTGGGGCAGCAGGTGATGTTTCTCATTCCTGTCAGACACAATAAGCTGCAGGCAGTTTGGAAGGGACCCTTCAAAGTGGCATGGAAGATCAGTGATGTAAACTACATGGTAGAACTGCTAGGCAGGAGCAAAAACTGTCCCATGTTAACATGATGAAACCTTACCATGATATGGAGGCTTTGGTGCTAAGTATTGGCAGTAGGAGGCAGGAGGAGGCTGAGGGGGAATCTATGGTTACATGGAGCCAGCCAGCAAAATTCCAAGTTACTATGGTGGAGCCTATGGTTGCAGGCATATGATACGACAGTGCAGCACTGTAGTGGGGTTAGGAATTCCAAGCCAGATGGAATCTCAAGACAGGGTATGGAGTAATGTATTTCCAGATAGGCTCATTCTTCTCAAGCAACGTTTCTTAAGGGTCACTTGAAAAACTAGCTCAGGTCTTCAAAGGGGGGGGGACGACAGGTGTGACAATAGGAGGTACTGCCAGCTATGCCAGGAAAGATAGGACATTGGATTTGTAACATATGCCAGCACAGCCAGCTGGAATTTTGTAAAGAATTATGTAATTTGTGTTTCAAACTGATTTGTACAGATGTTTGTGTTTAAAAATGTATTTGTAAAGTTGCTTGTGTTAAAATGTATTAGCAGTGTGCCCTGCTTGAAAGAAAAGAAATGTGCATGGATTACTGCAACTGAATTGTATATGTTTCAACAGAGGATACTGGCAGAGCAGAGGTTAATCACAATCCAGCTGCAGCAAACTTTAAAATATATCTGAAATTAAATTACTTTATGGGTTAAACCATAAAGATGTTATCCAACAGTTCTGAATGGATTCAGAGATGCAAATCTGTGCTACAGAATAGTTTGTACATCCTGTAGGAAGAGTGAAACTGTTTTATGGCTTTTATGACTTCCAGGAGATCTGAGCAAAGCTCTGTTTGTGCGTATGGTAATACAAAAGTGCAAAAATCCTGTCAGCTTCTAGTGTTGGCATTAGCATGGGAAACAGAGTCAGATGACCAGGTGTGTGTGATGCCATCCTGTAAGACAAAAATAGTATTTAGATATTAGTAGAAGTTTGCTCTCAGCATTCTGTATTCTGTCTTGGATCTGACAACAAGGACCACTTACCCACATTATCCTGTCCAGCTCTATTCAGTAAGTAACTTAACTAGGGAACAGTAATTCTTTTAGATTAGTCAGGAAAATATAGTGATATTAGAAGTACTGTTTTTCTACAACTGTGTGACACTTTCCATCTGTGTTATTTTTAATATTCCCTGTGCTGAAACTCTGGTGTTTACTGTAAAGAGATATTTAGTACTGTCATGTTCTTTTATTATTTACTATTAAATATACTTAAAGTTTTCATAGTGGCTGGACCTTTTTAGAAAATATTTAAGCTTTGAGAATATTTGCACATATTATGTGGAAATAACTCCAGCCACTCCTGAAAGCCTTGCTGTTTGGTCAGCATTGCCATTTGTATTAATATTAACTTCACTCAGCATAACTGAATACCATTTTAAGTGCTTATTTTTACTAGTTATTGCTTATTACAGATGTTTAGCATTTTTGTCTGCTGCATACATTTTACTGTATTTTATAGCTATAAACTAATCTGCAAGGTTGTATTAAAATTGTCTGCCTCACAGGACCTGATAAATAAGGTTTTTACAGTCACGCTGTTTGCAAATCTTTTCTAGCTAGTTTCAGTGTGTGTGAGGTATTTACTGGAAATTGTCTCCATTTGTTAAACATCTGTTTGCATTTGTTTGTTCTGATTTCCTGCCAAGGAGTGTATCAAATAACTGATTTGTCTGCAGTTAAAATCATTCTCCAGAGACTCCTTGCTCATTTATCGGTTTAAAACATTCATTTAAAGACTCACTGCTGCTTTTCTGCTGTGATAAACATTTCTGTAGTGTTTTTCTACCCAAGTAGTGTAGGCAATAGCTGTAGCATTGCCCATATTCAGGCTTGTGTTCTGGGTCTAGGTGTTTTGTTTGCAGAGGTTGTGTGTCTGAGCACATGTTCCAGGCCATCTTAGTTTAGCAAAAGCCATTTTGCATTTCAGTGAGAGTGAAGTGTTTATGGTCATTGGCTGATTGGGGTTACCTGGACTAATGCTTGGAGTAAGCACCTCATTGGTTCTTTTGAGCTTTTTTTTAAGTTGTTTTAGGTTTCAACTTTCTGTTACTTAAGAAGTTACCTTGTGAATGTTTCTGCCATTTCACACAGTGCTAATCGGAGGAAGGATACTGAGCAAAACTCTGATCTATGATATATAACATTAAGTATCCTGTTTTTTGCTTATTTGAACTAGTTGTTGCTTATTACAGATATTTATATCACTTTTATTGCCTGCTGCATAATTTTTACTGTATTTTATAGCTAACACTAATCTGCACGATTGTATTAAAATTGTCTGCCTCACAGGGCCTGATAAATAAGGTTTTCACTGTCACACTGTTTATAAATTTTTTCTAGCAAGTTTCACTGTGTGTGAGGTATTAACTGGAAATTTTCTCCATTTGTTAAATATCTGTTTGTGTTTGTTTTTTCGTTCTGATTTCCTGCCAAGGAGTGTATCATATAACTGATTTAGTTTACCAACTTCCCCACTTACTGGTATCCTGTTCTTATACTTGGTGGCTTTGCAGTTGCCCACCCCTATTGTAAATTTGATCTGGGACACTCCTCCCAGTCTAGTGTCATTAGCTCATTCTACCTAATACAGAGAGAACATTTGAGAAGGCCAACCCACTTAGTTTCTTAACCTTGAATTATCTTCTACGCTCCTCCTTTCTCCCATTCCACTTTACTAAAAAAAAAAATTCTAAGCTTGTTTCCTGCCTTTCCTGTAACTAGTCTAGTCCAGATACAGATTTGCTGTATCCAGGACTGCTTGTAAGCTTCTCAGCCCTCCTCCAAGCCTTTCTATGTTAGACGGAAGCCTTCTAGCTTATCAGTGGGAGTGGTAAGCACTAGGTAGCCTATCTACCACAAGAGGAGTTGTTTCTGGCAAAGAAAGTGTAGTTTATTGACTGTTTGGGCTGTTTTTCCATCTCTATCAAATTTCTGGCCCTAGTTTGCTCATTTCTCACATTTCCTGTAACTAGTCTATTCCAGATACAGATTTGCTGTATCCACGACTGTTTGTAAACTTCTGAGCAGTGCCAAAATCTGCTCTTCAATTTCTCCCTTAGATCTACTAGTTCTCTCCTCTCCTGCACTTTTACTAGCTTATTAGTCTAGCACTTTACCAGACTTCTTGTAGCAATTATTGTAGCACACAAAAGTGTTACCAGCACTAAATGTTCGACAAGTAAACAGCTCCAGTACTTATTAATGCTCAGCCCTCCAGGCATGTCTAAAGGTCAGTTCCCTGTGCATTCTTCTATTAACCTGGTGAACTTGGGCACCCTGAGGCAATGTAGCAACTGCCTCATGTACACTGACAACCCTCTCCTCTTGCCTCCCAACACTCAGATTTGCAAGAGATGCACTTATATATCCAAACTGGAAGCCACGCACTCTCCAGCCAAGACTGGAATAGCTGGTCAAGAGGAGAAGATCAACACTTGCACCACACCACATGGAACACATAGCCCTCCAGAACACACACCAGCAGTTCCCTCACATAAAAACACAAACCACACACCCACCTTTGCAGAGGCTCTCAATAAAAATCTACCCAAACAGCAGAGACCTCCAAGGCAGAAAAACTCCACCACCACAACACTAATCACGAGACAACTCTTCTAAACAGCGTGCCACTCAACGAAAGCCCCTAAGGCAAAACAACATGCCCAACACACTAGTCATAGGTGACTCGATAGTGATGCACACTGATGTCCTACTCACTAAGTTGAATAAGGAGAAAGTAACAGTCAGCTGCCTGTCGGGCACCAGGATCCACCACATAATGCACGCACGCAGGTCCCTCAACAACAGGTAAGATATGACTCTGTCATTGTACATGTGGGTGTGAACGATGTGAGACGTACCTCCCTGGACTACATGAAGAGAAACATGTAGGAGCTCTCGGATTATGTAGCCCAGGCGGGTATGACCCTAGCTCTGAGCAGTATCCTACTATCACCCAGAATGATACCACAGTACAAGCAGAAAATGATTGATTTCAACAATTGGCTAAGTTTCTGGTGTCATTCTAAGGGGATCCAGTATCTGTCTGCCTGGGATGACATGACTGACAGACCTCGATGCTTTGCCAGAGATGGCCTGCATCTGTCACCCCTGGGCTTCCGGATACTGGCCAAGGCTCTTGCCACCACTTTAGTGCCTTTTTAGGTGGTGTTCCAAAGACCAAATTACCACCATACCAGCTACAAACAAATGCAATTGGAGGATCATGCTGCTAAATCTTAAAATGCACTCGCTCAAAGCACTCCTTAAAATGGAGATCATCAACATTTGTGCCATAACAGAGACCTGGTTCGAGGCAGCAGAAAGCACCCCTGCACTACCAGGCTATAACTCATTCCAAACCTTTCAGCCCTAGAACTTGGACTGAAGCTCCACAGACAGTGGTGTTTCCATATTCATAAAGAATGCACACGCCTCCACACTAGTAGTCTAACATAACGCATCTGAGATACTTCAGGTGCAGCTAGCATTGGGTAAGACAGCGATTCAGGTCGTAGCCTGCTATAGGTCCCCAACCATGTCCCAAGACTCACACTCCATGTTCCTAAGCACCCTGGAGAATATTAGGGTCCAACTTAACACTCTCATAATGGGTGACTTCAAATACTCTTCCATTAACAAGGAAAGCTACTCATGTACCAATATACTTGCGAAATGTTTCCTGGAATTCATTAATTCCAATGCCCTGGACCAGCTCGCTCTTACTCCCACTAGAGGTAGCAACATCCTTGACCTGGTCATTACTAACATGGGCAACTGTTGCTCTTTACCAATAGTCAATTCCACCCTGGTTATATCCAACCACAAACTAATCACCTTGGAAATCCACATCCCTCCCATCCCCCCACCCCTGCAAAGGTAACCACCATGAAAAAGTTCTCCAAAGTTAACTTTGAGCTCCTAAAAACAGAGGTGGCTAACTTCACAGCACCCATGTAAATGGAGATCAGTTGCATGACCACCAAATCATACACCAATGTACTGTATGAACGCGTATACAAATGCATGGATCTCGCCATACCCAACAGAACCAAGACACTCTCCTCAAAAAATAGGAAGCCAATCTGGTGGTCCCCTGCCATAAACATACTCTACAATAGGAGGATGAAACTACTGTAGAATAAGGTGAAGCCCCAAGACTGGAAAAACTCCCTTATCATCCTCAACAAAAAGTTGAGATCCCTCATCAAATCCTCTAAAGCTAGCTATGAAAACAGAATTGCAGCAGATAGTAAAGACAACCATAAGGCCTTCTATAGTTATATAAAGAATCTCTACAGCAATACCCAGATTTTCTCTGAGCTACTGCACAATGGTACCTCCTATACCAAGCCAATAGATATTGCCAATATACTGTCCGACAGATTCAGTGCCAACTTTACCCCCCCCCCCCCAGGGACCAGTCACAATACCAGTAGATTGCCAGGCTCCCAGTATTTATCCTGCACAGGTTAAAACAGCACTGTCCAAGGCCAAGAATACAGCTTCTATGGGACCTGACAATATCCCTGGCTGTGTTCTACATGAACTACAGAGTGAACTGGCACCTCACCTGTGTGCCCTGTTCAATCACAGCCTCATTGCAGGCTTTGTCCCTACTGAATGGTGCATTGTTACTATCATCCCTCTCCTCAAAAGAGGAGCGACTACAGACCCTGGGAACTATCACCCCATTCGCCCTGACGAGTCTGATATGCAAAGCTATGGAACGCATCATCATGGACCTAATAAACAAGGATATAGGGATTCTCCAAACTCTGGATCCCACACAGTTTGGTTCTGTGAAGGGCAGATCATGCCTGCTCAACTTGGTCAACTTCTCTGAGTCAGTCACCAGAGCTGTGGATGAAGGCAAGGTGGTTCATACAGCCTACCTTGAAGGCCTTTGATACCATTCCCCACTCAGGAATCATAGAAAAACTCACTAAGCTAGGCATCACCTATATCACTAGATGGGTTGCAAACAGGTTCACAGGTAGAACCCACAGTGTGAAAGTAGCTGACTCCAAGTCAGACTGCCAACCAGTCACGAGTGGAGTCCCACAGGGTTCAGTCCTGGGTCCTCTCCTGTTTGGTATCTACTTCTCTGAAGTCCAGGCCAACACGAAGGGACTCTGGCTGACAAAGTTGACAGACGATTGCAAGTTGGGAGCTATTATTAACTCCCCAAGTGATGTTGACATCCTACAGAAAGGCCTCACTGAGACCAACAACTGGTGTCAGAACCATGGCCTTAAGCTCAATGCCAAAAAATGTGTCATCCCCTTTGGGAAAAACCTGGTTCCCATGAATTACCACACTGATGGTGGTCCACAACACAGAAGGCATTATAAGAGATCTGGGAACACAGGTTGACAGCAACCTCTCTTTTGACCAATACATTGCTACTGTAATCAGAAAGTCCTTCTATGTAGCATGTCTCATTACTAAGGGTTTTTCATCCAGGAAGAAAGAGGTCATTGTCTCCTTCTACTCTTCCCTCATTGGCCCAATCATTGAGTACAATGCCCCATTTGGCATGTACCTCACTAGACACCTGCAACAACTGGAGAGGTTACAAAAGTACCTCACAAAGAGGATCCTAGACCTTAAACACTTGTCCTATATGGACAGACTCAAAAATCTCCAACTAATCCATGTCTCATATCACCTACTTAGAGGCGATCTCTGCTTGACTTACAAAGTCATGTTTGACCCAGCTCTGTTAGAAATGCTACATCTAAAGAAATCCCAATCTCTCCGCACCACACACTTCACAGACCTCTACCTCACTACCACAATCAATAGAACATGCTGGAGGGACAGGTTTATAACCCAGAGACTGCCCATGCTATGGAATAGACTTCCTATACATGTCACACAGAACACCTCACTGGCCCTCTTCAAGAGAAATCTTGATGAGTGGATGGGAAATAGAAAATTCACCTGGGGATCATTCCAGTGGCTCTACTCTACTCAACAGATGCACTGGGAACTAAGGTCGGCTGGTATGATGCCAGGGTAATCGTATGGGCTAGGCTTTTAAAGGCTACAGGGCTATTAGCCTAGTGCACACCTATAAAAGATAAACTGGAGGGAGGATGGGATGGTCTTTTAGGTGTTTCCTGTAAAACTGGAGATTGGAGCCTAGGAGAAAGAGGCTCCTGAGAGAAATGGGGATTTCGAGGCAGAGGTGACTTGTGTGTCCCTGTTGTTGGATCCAAACATTTAGACTGGCAGGCAGCTCCATAGCAGAAAAAGGTTTTGGAGACTTAATAGGAGAGTGTTTTCTGTGCTCTCTGGACTCTGAAGCCGACTTAGCCTTCTTGGTGGGCATTTGAACCCCTGTAAAAGACACTGAAGAGGAAGGTACAGAAGCAGGTAGCAATCCTTTCAAAACCAGTTTATTGTGTCAGTTGCTTAAAGCCCAGTAATTAAACCCCGCACAGATCTGACAAGGGGTTTCAAGATGGGCTGCTCCGAAAGAGTTGGGCATGTTATGCCCACAGGAAGTGCACCTTTTGAAGCCTGCTGGCCTTTCAGCCATCTTAGAAAGGCAAGACAAGAAAAAACAGAAAGTTTGGAAAAGAAGAGTTTACACAACTAAAAAGTATAAGATACTAGCAATGGTATTCAAAAAAACTACCCTAAAGATGGGAAGAAGGGAAAAAAACATTACCAGCAATGGTAAGAATACCCAAAAGAAACGGGTAGGAAGAATGAAAGGGAGTTTGAAAACTAACGCAGAAAAGATGAAAAACACTGGAAAAGGGAGAATAGGGTGAAGTAAGAGGAAAATAAAATACACACAGAGCTTGAGAGCACTCATGTTCATAGCATGAGAGCAGCAAATGAGATCTAAGGTAATGCAAGGCTCTGGGGTATTATAGGTAAATGGAGGTGCTCGAGAGTTGGATTCAAGAGTCTGAAATAAACCTGGCCAAGCTGGATCAGAGGTCAGATCAAAGACCCCCATTCACTGAGGAATGAATGAAAATGACATCAGTTTTAAAAGAGGAAAAAAAGATAAGAATAAACCCCAACAGGGCACTTATCTGAAATGTTGTTGTTGTGTTTTGGCTTTTCCCGGTTAGGGGTCGCCACAGCGGAACTCCGGTCTGCTGATGATTGGCAGTAGATTCTGACGAACGCCGAGGTGCCAGCTCGACGTTCAACCTTCAACTAAGGCACGCCCATTTAGGCATGTCTTTCGAATGCCCACCCAACCGCGGGGAGGACATGCAGACTCCACACAGAAGGTACTCCCCGCACTCCAGCCAAGAATTGAACGGGAGAACCATTTTATGTGAGGCAACAGGGCACTTATCTGAAATATGGCTCAGTAACCAGCACAGGAGGAGCGTTCAGACAGACGATTAATGATGGTGTTCACACTGGCAGCAAAGTTGTTCTGAGGTATGTATATCCGTACATAACCTTCATGCCCTACACCTTGAGAGGGAGCATATCTGTGATGTGTCACGTCTATAAAATCATAAGACTTTTGGTATGCTGGCCAGATGCTGGGCTACCCTTGAAGAATAACTACAACGTTGATATGGAAGGACATCATATGTTTTGGGAGTGTAATGAGTTGGCAGATTTTAAAAACTTCCTACAGAACACTGTTAGAAATACTGGGGAAGCAAATGGGTGTAACTAAGGAAATGATTCTTTTTGAGTTGGGACACAGGATCTGAACTGCCTAGACATAGTAAGGCCTTTTAAGTTCACTTCTGGTGACTGCCAAAAAAGCAAGTACTAGAAAATAGAAATCAAAGTCTAAAACAACTGCATGTGAAGAACTGAATACTGTAACAGAGATAAAAGAACTCGAGGTAGGACATTTAAAAAAGGGAACGAGCAACTTATGTAGAAATAAATGGAAATTGTGGGAACAACGCATGCAGAATACTGTTCTGGAGGAGGAGTAAGGTTTAAGGGAAGCCAGGAATTGTTATAAAAAAGAACATACGTGATGTATAATGAATGTAACTGGAAACATGATATTATAGTTTGTTTTATGTTATATTAATGAATATTTGCCTTTGTCTTAAGTGATAATTTAATAAATATGTTACAAAAAAAAAAAAAGACTGAAATAGACATGCGCCTGGAGAATTTCTCCCCGGGCCTCCGCTGAAAACAAGCTCTGTGGAACCTAGTCGGACTTTCCCGGTCAACAAATGTTAAATATTAATAAAATAATAAGTAAAAGCAGTCAAAAAAACTGTTCACCCATTCACCACAACTGAATGGTCATTTCTCTTACTGTATCTCCAGGAAGGTATGATGGCGCCATCAGTGTGTGTGTGTGTGTGTGTGTGTGTGTGTGTGTGTGTGTGTGTGTATATATATATATATATATATATATATATATATATGCGCATCTCTCTTGTATATGTATATGTATATATATATATATATATATATATATATATATATATATATATATATATATATATATATATATATATATATCATACATATATATGCGCCTTCTGTGTGGAGTCTGCATGTCCTCCCCGTGGTCGAGTGGCATTCGAAAGACATGCGTAGAATGGGCATGCCTGCGTTGAAGGCTGGGCATCCAGCTGGCAACTCGGCACCGTAAGAATCTACTGTCAATCATTAGCGGACCGGAGTTCCGCTGTGGCGACCCCTAACTGGGAAAAGCAGAAAGCACAACAACATATATAGATATATATATATATATATATATATACACACACACACACACACACACATAAATATATCTATCTATATATATATATATATAAATATATATATATATATACATATATATATATATATATATATATACACAAACAAACACACACATATATATATATTACACACACACATACATACACACACAGTTGATATGTTTACACACCCCAGGTAAAATGCTAGGTTTTTGTGATATAAAAATTGAGACCACAATAAACCATTTCAAAACTTTTCCCCCCTTAATACGACTTATAATGTGTACATTTCATTTGAAAAACAAATCTGTTAGGGGGAAAAATAAAAAATAAGAAACATACAATACACTGGTTGCGTAAGTGTGCACACCCTTAAACTAATACTTCGTTGTGTGTGCACACCCTTAAACTAATACTTCATTGAAGCACTTTTTGATTTAATAACAGCATTCAGTCTTCTTGGGTAGGAGTCTATCAGCATGGCACATCTTGTCTTGGCAATATTTGCCCACTTTTCCTTGCAAAAGTGCTCCAAACCTGTCAGATTGCGAGGGCATTTCTTGTGCACAGCCCTCTTCAGGTCATCCCACAGATTTTCTATTGGATTTAGGTCTGTGCTCTGGCTAGGCCATTCCAAAACTTTAATTTTCTTCTGTTAAAGCCATTCTTTTGTTGATTTGGATGTATGCTTGGGGTCATTGTCATGTTGAAAGATGAAATTCCTCTTCATCTTCAGCTTTCTAGCAGATGCCATTTTCCCACATGCTTTTGGGAGACTATGTATTGTTTTGCAAATTCTAGCACGGCCTGGATGTTTTTCTGTGTAATAAAGGCTTCTGTCTTGCAACCCTACCTCATAGTCCAGACATATGGAGAATATGGGAGATTGTTGTCACATATTGTACACAACCAGTACTTGCAAGAAATTCCTGCAGCTCCTTCAGTGTTGCTGTAGGTCTCTTGGCAAAACACACACTATATATATATATATATATATATATATATATATATATGTATGTGTGTGTGTGTATACATATATACATATACACATATACACACAGCTATGTGTGTATGTGCGTGCATTTGCATATACGTACATTCCTGTAGGGATATGAAAATGGCTGGCTGTGAAAATAAGGGTGGTGACTCTTGGGGCAACTACTGTGAAGCTGTTCTGCGTGTGTGCACATGCACATGTGTATGTCTGGGAGTGTGTGTGGATTCCTATCACTGAGTTAGTCACACAAATTAGACTTCAAAAGATCACAACTTAACATGGAAAAAGAAAATGTTTATGCAAGGGTGCAAATCCCCTTGCAAACCTTGTGTGTGTGGGGGGATGCACCCCTACACCCCCCCGGCAATTATAAATATAACTCTGAGATCACATTAAAATGAGGAAAGAGCCTAAACCCACTCCCCTCTGTACTGTGACCTCAGACAATGATCTACTGACATCTGTTGAAATTCTAGGCTTTCAACTAAACATGCCAGTAGAAACTGCATTTACATCCTCAATTGCTGAGGCCAATTAGTGGAACCTGTGTCCGTGTGTCCATGCTACCGCAATGTATGGCATGACAGGGAAAGCACTACAGTGGTCAGGTTCAACAGGTCAGTGCTCAATTCAAAGATATGGTAATGGGGTTGGGAGGGTGGCCTAATGGTTAAGGTGTTTGCCTTACAAACACAAGGTACAGGGTTTGAGTCTCACAAGGGATAGTTGGCTAGGCTTAAAATGGCTCGCAAGGGCAGTTAGCTTAGTACTAACCTATGAACCTACTAATGAGGTGCTCCTTTGTGCAGCCTTACCTTGTATCTGAATTGTTGTTTCTTGTAGTCATGCTAATCAACCAGTCTGATGTAAACTAGTATAGGAGACCAAGAAGCAGATTTTGAAAGCTTTCTGCATGCCCTTGTTATTATGATGGATTATTTTGCCAAAATAGCATCCAGTAGGTTGGTAAAGTCATATATCTGAGGCAACCCCCTGAGCAGACTATTATTATATTATTACATTTACTTCTTGTTTCTCCATCAGTCAGTTTTTCTTTTATAGACATAGTTAGATTTTGGCTGTAGCATTACAAAGATTGTCCTCTTGGGCTGAAATTTTGGTATCAGATTCCATTTCATAGAAACAAGTTTAACCAAAGTATTAATACTAAGGAGTTGTGTGGGCATTTTCTGTACAGCTACCTATAATGGATGCAACGCTTCTTTCAGTTCAGTGAAAGGATTATTAAAAGGAGGTTTTTAAAGTAGCAGTAATCTTTCTCCCTGTTCTGAAGTTT
The DNA here is from genome assembly GCF_019279795.1 of Protopterus annectens. Taxonomy (NCBI): domain Eukaryota; kingdom Metazoa; phylum Chordata; order Ceratodontiformes; family Protopteridae; genus Protopterus; species Protopterus annectens. The sequence goes on from NC_056729.1 coordinate 928,020,197, forward strand.
TATGCCTTTTAGATTTAGGTTATTTCTCTGATGGTAAAACAAAAGAAAGCTTTGTCTTTGTAACAGGGGATTCCATCTCTTCTCCAGTTTTTCATGCCATGCTGGTGAAAAGAAAATAACACATTTGCGTAAGCTTGTATAACACTTGAATAAATAAAACGGATGTAAATTTTCAGTAAGAAGTAACACCAGGCTGCAGGAAAATAGACTGGATGGTGCTGTGGTTGCGTTGCCGCCTCACAGCAAGAGGTTCTCCTGTTCGATTCTCGGCTGGGATGCCTTCCGTGTATAGTCTGCATGTCCTCCCTGCATTTGTGTGGGTTTCCTTCAGGTGCTCCAGTTTCCTCCCATGTTACAAAGACATGCATGTGGAGAGTTTCTCTCCGGGCCTCCACTGAAAATTGTCTTTGTTCCAAGTCTGACTTTCCAGTAAACAAATGTTAAATAAATATAAACCTAAGCATTTCCATTTGAATAAAGGCTTGCAAAAGTATATCGCCACAGTCACTATTTTACAGTCCTACAACTACAAAAACAAAATAAGTCCACTTCAGTAGGCTTCATATATTAACAATCAAGATCTATTTTTACAAGATTACACTAACTCCATCTGCTGGTAAATTTGTGCTAACTCAGTTTAATTAACTATTTTTCCCTAATCAAGAATACAAAAATGTCCCAAATGTAAGGTAACAAATACTGCACAGTACAGAAAACTGGGTTAAAACTAATTCTGAAATCTTTTCAGAAAGAGTAGGCTATCCAGTCTTGTCTCCTTTCAACATGAGAATTATGGTCATGGTCTTTTGGCCCATTCCACCCTGGCAAAATGTCAGTACTTTCTGGTCTCTGTGATACCAGTTACATCTGGAACCTAAGTGGGTATGGCACTGCACAATCCTTCTGAAATATGGGACTAGCATTACCATCTAATTCAAGACTAGCCTTTACATCCTTCAAGATTCCCATTTCATTAATAAAAACTTGTTTGGCTTCATCCAGGAGCCACACATTTTCTATCTGTGATATTGTCTTCATTTTGTGGTGGCACATGTAATTTCTTACTGGAATACCAGATCTGTTTTTCTTAGCTATTCCCTAGCTAAAAATAGTTATCAATATACTTTCAGGACATGCATGTCTGGTATGTGCACCATAGCAATAAAGATTACTGACCCATCAACTTTACACTTAGGGGACACTACCTCAACACTAAATTCAGAAGTGGTATTTCTGAAAACATTTTCTTATAGCCAGCAGTAGAAATTATATACATCACCTCTATCTAATTTCATATTTCTACTTTACCCTTGCTAATCTGAAGTGGCTTATATGATTTTCTAGTTTGACAGGTTTATAGGTACTTACTAGGCTACTGATTTGTGAGAATCTTAAGAAGCCTAGCCCAGCATTCTCAAGGTAATTAACTGGGCTCATACCTTGCAATACTGATCTTCTAATACGGGCTAGACAAATATATGCTGGGACTGGCTAGACAGAGGGACCGAGCTAGGAAAAATGTGCAGCAGGTAAAGGTGATAAAGGATAATGCGGGACACAGACTTACAAGTGAGGATAGTGTGTTGAGCAGATGGAAAGAGTACTTTTAGGGGTTGTTGAATGAAGAGAATGAGAGGGAGGGAAGGTTGGATGATGTGGCGATAGTGAATCATGAAGTGCAATGGATTAGCAAGGAGGAAGTAAGGATAGCTACGAAGGGGATGAAGAAAGGCTGTTGGTCCAGATGACATACTCGTGGAAGCATGGAGGTGTTTGGGTGAAATGGCAGTGGAGTTTTTAACCAGATTGTTTAATGAAATTTTGGAACGTGAGAGGATGCCTGAGGAATGAAGAAAAAGTGTTTTGGTACCGATTTGTAAGAATAAGGGTGATGTGCAGAGCTGTAGTAACTACAGAGGGGGATTAACTTGATCAGTCACAGCATGAAGCTATGGGAAAGAGTAGTGGAAGCTAGGTTAAGAAGGGATGTGATGATTAGTGATCAGCAGTATGGTTTCATGCCAGGAAAGAGCACTACAGATGTGATGTTTGCTCTGAGAGTGTTGATGGAGAAGTACAGAGAAGGTCAGAAGGAGCCGCATTGTGTTTTTGTAGACTTAAGAGAAAGCATATGACAGGGTGCCTAGAGAGTTGTGGTATTGTATGAGGAAGTCGGGAGTGTCAGAAAAGTATGTAAGAGTGGTACAGGATATGTATGAGGGTAGTGTGACAGCAGTGAGGTCTGCAGTGGGAGTGACAGATGTGTTTAAGGTGGAGATGGGATTACACCAAAGATTAGCTCTGAGCCCTTTTATATTTGCAATGGTGATGGACAGGTTGACAGACGAGATCAGACAGGAGTCCCCGTGGACTATGATGTTTGCAGATGACACTGTGATCTGTAGTGAGAGTAGGGAACACGTGGAGGAGACCCTGCAGAGATGAAGATATGCTCTAGAGAGAAGAGGAATGAAGGTCAGCAGGACTAAGACATAACATGTGTGTGAATGAGAGGGAGGATAGAGGAATGGTGAAGATGCAAGGAGTAGAGCTGGCGAAGGTGGATGAGTTTAAATACTTGGGATCAATAGTTCAGAGTAATGGTGAGTGTGGAAGAGAGGTGAAGAAGAGAGTACAGGCAGGGTGGAGTGGGTGGAGAAGAGTGTCAGGAGTGATTTGTGACAGACGAGTACCAGTAAGAGTGAAAGGGAAGGTCTACAAGAGGGTAGTGAGACCAGCTATGTTATATGGGTTGGAGACAGTGGCATTGACAAAAAGGCAGGAGTTAGAGCTGGATGTGGCAGAGTTAAAGATATTAAGATTTGCACTGGGTGTGACGAGGGTGGACAGGATTAGGAATAAGTATATTAGAGGGTCAGCCCAGGTTGGAAGGTTTGGAGACAAAGCCAGAGAGGCAGGATTACATTGGTTTGGACATGTGCTGAGGAGGGATGCTGAGTATATTGGGAAAAATTTGCTAAGGATGAAGCTACCAGGTAACAGGAAAAGAAGAAGGCCTAAGATAAGGTTTATGGATGTGGAGAGAGGACATGCAGGTGGTTGGTGTGAAAGAGCAAGATGCAAAGGACAGGAAGAAATGGAAATGGATGATCCACTGTGGCGACCCCTAATGGGAACAGCTGAAAGAAGATGATGATAATTACATGTTCTGTCTAGCCCAGAGGGCCACTGATGCTTAACTGGGTATGAATATGTGGTTACCCATCCAGTCATCTAACTTGCGTTTAAATACAATGAGACGTATGCTGCTTTATGTTGAGGGGAAGATGGTTCCCTAGAAGTGGTATTCTATGTGATACATACCTATTCCTCCAACATGTTCCATTAATTTTGCAAAGCAACTGAGGTCCCATGAGTGGATGTTTCTGATACTTTTGGACTTGCAAATGTGCAACATGTCTGACAGAACACAGTGGCGCAGCTAGAGTTTGTGCTGCTCAGGGCTTTCAGTTTGCTGCCCCTCCCCCCTCAAAAAAAGTCATGCTCAAATTGGGCTCACTATACACACCCCTCCCAAGTGTCCCATTACTTGGCTATTTCTCCCCATTTACCATAAACACTGTAATGTGCATACTGTTTTATGCTTTACTTCTACAATGATTATTTGGATTTAATTTAAAAGTTTTATTTTAAATTGTATAGCACAAACACTGATAGACGTCTGCTAAACAATTCAATACAGTCTCACAATGAAAACAGACTTTGCATTAAAACTTCTCTGCCTTTGAAACTCGCATTCATTGAAACAGCACTGAAGCACATTGAAACAGCAAAGAAAATGCATCTGGTCAGTGGTAGATAAAGTTTACCTTTGGGCTGTTTTCAAATCATAGGCCCCTTCCACACATATTTAGGACCATAAAAACATACATGTGTTCTTTGATTCACCTTCCTGATTGTACTAAATTATATTTCTTGTATAATACAAGACACTTGTTAGAGCATGTTTTGAACATTTTGAACATTTTTCCAGTAAGCAACGAAACAAAATGTATGAACCAATAATGACAAAACTGCCCAATTTGGAACATTAGCATCATAAAAAGTCTACTCAAACTTCTGTCATTGCAATCCACCAATATCAGTAAATATGCACAATCTCTGCAGAATTAAAAGTCATCTAAATAATTTCACATTAAAGAGATTTTTTACTAATGAAGAGGTTGCTGCTAGCAAACAAACTTTATATTTCATTGTTTCATCTATAAATAAGGTGTCTGTTGCCCTTTAAGAATAAATTGCCTATATTACATTAAAAAATAGTACTGTAAGGTGGTAATGCAATAGGGAATGGATGGCAAACTGATAACAGGTTCATAGTTGCTAGTTATCTCATCCAGAGGAGGACATTTTCAAGACTGCAGCATCTACTCCCTTAAAGTACAACACAGTACAGTATCAGCAATCCATCTACATACTGTGGGAGTAGAACCTACAGCCTTCTGTGTCAAAAGCAAGTATACTACCTGTTTGCTACTAACAATGCTTTTAAATACTTCAGCACAGTAGCGACATCATCTGCTAAACAGTTGCAAATTGCAAACAGACTTGGCATAAGCAGCACTAAACTTTCCCCTGAAGCTCTCAGATCCTTGTAAAATGCACTTAACACAACTATATCTCTCAACTTTGCAGCACAAAAAATCTGGAAAAATGCAGAATTTACTGGGGGGGGCAAAGGCCCAAAACCAGGGAAACATTTTAAACATCACTTATACATGTTATCATGGGTTTCCTGAAAGATAGGAAAGACAAACTTAAATGGCTGTCATTATTTAGTGAATTCAGTCCTCACTGATTTGCCAGAAAACCACAAATTTTAAGGGGAACAGACCAAAAGCATGAGCCAAGACAAACATTCTGTGGACTCAACTCCTTTAATCACAAGGGGTGGGTAGGGGTACAGAATTCAGATTCTTGTTCCTTGAACCCAAGATACAGGGTTTGAGCCTGAGTAACACTAACCACCAGGTATTCCTAACTAGGGCGTTTTACACAGACAGACAGACACACACACACACACACACACACACACACACACACACACACACACACACACACACACACACACACACACACACACTCTGAACGAAATAAAGCAGCAGCCTTTCTTAAGAACACTTACAAATTCTGTGAACGAAGTAAAGCAGCTAATGCAGAATGTTAGGCATAGCTCTTAGGAAAGATGATTGATGACTGATGATCTACTGTATTTAAAACTATGCACGCAGAAAGGTAGAAAATGACGTCTGTGCAAGCGATAACACATGCACAGAAATGACATGACACCGGACAGTTCTTAAAGAACGCCCTTAAAAAACAAAAACAGTATTTGACAGTCCCAAAAGTGCTGCCCGGGGCAGACCCCCCACCCTCGCCTCCCCAGCTATGCCACTGAAAGAACAAGTTCTTTTGAGGCTCTGTGTATGAGGCGGAGGTCGCCTCTCAGTAGCTTGTATGATACTGAGAAGAGACAAGACTTTTAGATGGTCTGCACAGTTTTTATGATTTAAGCCCTTGATTATTTTTTTCGTGAGGAAACCTTATGGTTGTTCCAGCTGTGACAAATGTTTGGACATGTACATATTGAAAGGGGCATTACATTCAATCATCGGCCTAATGAATGTAGAGTAGAGTGGAACACTATTGCCTCTGTATCTGGATGTTATACACTTTGATATAAGCTTTACAATTAAAAGGACTTCCTTATAATACTGGATATGTGGTGACCAAAAGACAGCTCACTGCCAAAGGTTCCCATACGTCTAATTAGAGAGGCTCAATTTTCAGGACAGCGCTGTCAATGTGACACCATGCTTGCTTAAGGATACGATTATACATTTCCTGGCATTTAGTTTTAGCCTGTGGTTTTGGCATCAACAACTTGTTTGAGACAGGCACTCTTGTAGGATGCTACTGTCCTCTGGGGAGTTTATGATGGCAACAAGTTTACAGTCATCTGCAAACTTGGTTAGCCACAAACTTTTAACATTAGCTTTACCCTTGAAGAAATAAACACCACAGAGAATTGGCCCTAGGACTAAACCCTTTTGTACTTCACTAGTGACAGGTCTTTTGGGAGAGGTAGAGCTGCCCCTTCCTTACTTTGTGTTCTATTTGTGAGCAAATTTGTTATCCAACAAGTTACACAGGGGTCAACATTTAGCTGGAAAAGCTTATCTACAATGCCACAGTATGACATACGTTGAATGGCTTTACAAAGTCCAGATATGCATTATGCACTGATTTACCATCATCCATTGCCTCAGTGACCTTTTTGAAGTCGTCAACATGATTAAGTAGGCAGTACATGTCCCTGACTAATATAAACTGGGTTGGGTCAAGAGTCTATTGGTCACCTCTATCCCTGTTTACTAGTTCCATAATGACCCTTTCCACAGCCTTACAGATGAGACTGGTCAGGCTTATGAGTATATAATTACCCGGGTCCATTGTAGTTCCCACTTTTGTGCAAGAAGTGACTGTTGCTGTCCTTCATTCATCCAGCAGAAAGTCGTTTTTTAGGCTAATGCTGAATAGCCTCTGTAAGGAGGGTGACAATTCACGTTTCAGACTAGCCAACAGGCAGCCTGGTATGTTAACTGGCTTCATACATGTAGTGTTCATGTCTTAGATAGTACCTTGAGACCTTGTTCTTGTAAGATTTAAGAATGGAGGGGTAGATGCGGGTATTTGATTTGAGAATACTGGAGGTGAAGGGGATGAAGTTAGAGATGAATTTGTCCACTAATATACTGACTATGTCTTAAGGGTCTGAATATGTGATATTTACTATTAGCTCTGTGCAGTGGGCGGCCACGGTGGTGCAGCGATTAGTACTATCACCTCACAGCAAGAGGTTCCCCCGGTTCGATCCTCAGCTGGGGTGCCTTCTGTGCGGAGTCTGCATGTCCTCCCTGCGGTCGCGTGAGTTTCCTCCAGGTGCTCCGGTTTCCTACCACATCCCAAAGACATGCTGTAGGTGGATTGGACACTCTAAATTGGCCCTGGGCGTGAGTGTGTGCATGTGCCTTCTGTGGAAGGTTGGGCGCCGGGCTGGCAACAACACCGTAAAACTCCACTGCCAATCATGAGCGGACAACTGATTCGCTGTGGCGACCCCTAACTGGGAAAAGCCAAAAGAAGAAGACGACTATTAGCTCTGTGCAGTGCTGGAAACTGTTTCTGAAATTTCTAACACAGAGAAAGTAGTACTTGTAGTTATCTTTTGCCTGAGTGGCTAGTTTTACTTCCTATTGGACTTTGGTTGATTTAATCAGGACCTAGAATTATCTGGTTTAGCAAGAGTATTTTTGGCTTCTTGAGAGCTAGATTTATTTTTGTGAGCAATGAGTTTTTTTCTTTTAATATACAGCATGCTTATATTAGGGTTCTACAATTTGGATTTATTTTTGAACAGTCACACTACATATTTTTTTATTTTTAATTTTTTTGGTCCCCGCAGCAGACCTCGTGGTAGTGGCCTCGCCCTCAGTACCCCACATCCATACCAGATCTAACAGCCATATGCTACCCTCCCCCCCTGGGCTCTTCTGGTATTCCAAGGGTGTACTGGGGGCTCATCCACCTGTGCTTCTGTCTGGGGGTGGTCCTTTTACATGCCCTCACCACTTTCCTTTTCCAGCCCTCATGCTCATCAATTACATCTGAAGGCAACTTTCCTCAATGGAACATACCTTCCCTTACAGAGTGACAATGTCAAGCACCCTCCTTCCCAAGATGGGTACACCCATACTTCCTCTGCTGTGCTGTCAGGCATTTGAGATACTAAGTGAACCTGGATTAGCTGGGAAGTAGTTGGGGCTTTATCCTTCTAAACCATTTGAAATGGCTAATAATCATACTGTTTTGTTCCAAACACACTATTTACAACCATCACTGTTCATATGCAACATACTATACACAATAGTATCTTTACATGTGTTCCCCTTACACCCTTTTATTACTTGCTCTCGGTGTACTTTTTTCATCTACATGCAATTTCAATGTGTCCCTTTTTATGGTGCATTCTACCTTCAGTCAACAACCACTGGAGGCCAAAACAGCCATCATCTTATTTCTTATAGAATCGAGCACTTTTTATTTTATAATTCACAGGCATTTCTTGCACCTGTTTCAGACAAGCGAATATTTATTACATCGACTAGTATCAAATCCTTCTCAGAAAGTATGCTTTCACAATACATGCCACATAACCAGTCTTGTAATCCATCAGATAGATTCATTCCAAACAAGCAATATTTTCCAAATCTGTACATTTATGCCACAGATTACCTTTTTTACTCATTTATTTGAAAGTTTCTTGTTTTATAATCCATTACTGTGGGTTGGATAGAGACATCCATTTCAGGCACAAGCCAAGCCAAAGGCAAGACATACATGTATTTATTGTAAACAATTATAAGTAAGCTAAAGTACAACCATGGGTACAACAGATGACATATAGCATTTACACCTACATATTAAGTATATACTAAAACACAGGGAAAAGACAAGAAACTTTATCATTAGTGAAGCTGAGGTCATAAAACTGACCATAGCAGATTACAAATAGTCTGGGATGAGAAAGTGCAGTTACGCAAGTAAACCTACCATAACAGAATGTTCTTAATAGATCACAGTTGTAGAAGCCTAATATATATACGGGTTATATCACTGCCCAAGATATGACCACCAACCAGCCTCCAAAGCTTTAGGGCATCTTCCATGTGGGTCAAAAAAACACAGTCCAAACACCTTTCACATATCCAAACTGCCACTGGCTTAAGCAGTGCAGGCAGTTTGGGCACCAAAAGCTTCAGAGCTTTCTTGCTCCAAGAAGGGAGGCTACAATCCTGAAGGAACAAAGTTAGGAAATGAGCAATCAAACAACAATTACAGTGTAACTACATACACAATAGCTTGTATATATATATATATATATATATATATATATATATATATATATATATATATATATATATATATATATATATATATATATATATATATATATATATATATATATATATATAGGCCCACTTTCAAATTTTGAAATACCACAACTTCGAACCTCTAAATACCGAAGTCCAGAAAATCGAAGTTGTGGAATCTCAAGATTGCCATACAGTGCAGAATGGGAACTTCTCTTCAGTGTAGTGAGATCTCAAAGTTGGTATATTTAAGTAGCAGGGGGTGTGGGGGTGCAGAGAGGCTTGCCCCTTGCAAAAAATGTGGCTTCTGATGTTTTATTGTTTTAGATTTTGTTCTGTTTCCGAGTTTCCACCACTTCGATCTTCTGGGCTTCAGTATTTAGAAGTGGAATTTCAAACTTTGAAAGAGTGTGTGTGTGTGTGTGTGTGTATATACATATATATATATATATATATATATATATATATATATATATATATATATATATATAGCCCACCCCTTTCCAAGAAGTCACAGCTGAAACCAAAGTCCTGGTAGAATGCATTCTAACCCTTAACCCTTCCAGGAAGTATCCTCTTATCATAAACATAACAGAAAGGAGCTACATGAGGCTTGTCTACTTTGACATTGGTTGTCCTTTTTTATCTTCATAGGAGGCAAGCAGTAAAAAACAAAGTAGTATCTGAGCTGCTTGTGGACAGCAAGTATGTAATATTCTCCCTCCCTTGTTTTAGGTTCAGGGAAGAATAATGGACAGAATATAGGCATATTAATAGTCTGACAAAGTAAATTCTGAAACCACTTTAGGCATAAAAACAAACAATGAAACCACTTTAGGCATAAGGTAAACTTTAAAGCCACTTTAGGCATAAAGTAAACTCTGAAACCACTTTAGGTATAAAAGAAAGATTAGTTCTCAAAGAAAGTCTGTCCTTATGGAAAACTGGGTAGGGTTGACTCACCATAAAAGCTTGTAACTCAAGATACTCGTCTTGCAGATGTCAGAATAGTAAGTACCGCAGTTTTCCATGTTAAGAACCTCAAATCAGCAAGAGGAGCTAGTTCAGATAGAAATAACAATTTTTCAAGCGCAAAATTAAGATTCTAAGGAAAACCCATCTGTTTTCTAGGAGGATAGATGTGTAAAACCACTTTCAAAACTTGCTTGACTTGAGGATAGTAAGGAAAGGGAGGAATCTAAGGGCAGACAAGCAGATGTGGTTGAAGGAAGAACTTTGACAGAGGATTAATACAAGTCAGGGATAACAGCTCACAAAAATAATCAAGAACCAGAGGCAACTGGTCCTTAAAAGGGTCCTGGTTCTCATAATGGCACCAACTAGAAAACATTTTCCATTTACCCATATATGATTTCCTAGTAGTAGGATTTTTTGCCTTCTTTAATACCTGCTGCACTGTCCTCAGAAAAAAAAAGAAGCTTAAAAAGGTATAAAAACTCTATTATCCAGGAAGTTACATGAAGTGTTTTCTGGGTGGGTTGTATCCAATAACCCCCGTCTTAAGAGTAAATGCATTTTGTAGGGAAGTTTGTGGTAATCACCCTTGGCCAGCTGGGGAAGGGAGAGCCACTATTGCCCAGATCAAAAAAGTCACCACCACAATCTTTGGAGTCTCCCTCTGGATCTTTTGAAAACCTCTGGATACTGGGTATCACTGGAAAGGGTGCAAAAGCATACAGAAGCATTCCATCCAAAAACTGATAAAAATTAAGGTTTTCCCCTTAAGGGGATTTATCTGCCTAACAGTAAGAAGATCACCAGCCGACGGTCAAGTTCACCATGCCTGCAGAGGTTAAGCACCTTGGCAGCAAGAAAGCTCTGAAACTTTTGATGCCCACACTGCCTCTTTATATGCCTTTGCTCAGAACCATTTTTACTTCATAACAGTCTTCTCTTAAGACATCAAAACTATTCAGTGTTTCAGAATAATCCACTGCTCAAATGGTTCTGAAAACGTTTCTGTAACATCTTTAACTGATTCCTATGCAACTTTTGTTTTTTTTTTTTCTGGTGCTTGCAAGCTGTATAACAAGCCATACACTAAGCAGTAATGAAACACCCTTTTAGCTTTCAAAGTCAGTAACATTTCACTCTCTCAAAAGAACTAATATTTCCAGTACTGGCCACCATTTTAAGTTTGTTTCCACTTTCAAACACATGTGCTACCTTCACTGTTTAGGCTCTCAAAGTATGTCTGTTAGCAAAATTTCTGGAAAAAAAAAGCCCCCCCCATGCAAGGGACTTCACACTCCCTACACCTCTGTTAATTATTATAATCAAGAGATGAAACATCTTTACAAAGCTCCTTATCCTCAAGCTAAATTTTCAGATAAACTGTAGGTTTGCTGAATCAGTCACGTGGCTGTCAACAGCATGTCCTACTCCCAAAAATTGCTAGACTTGGCAATCTTAACTACAAATTAATGATAATTATAAACCACAGAAGAAAGCGATTTGGTGTGATTTAGCTGTAACAAAATGGTTTAACTTCTTTAAGTTCATCTAAAATCATTGGAACATATGTGGTTAAGACCATGGCTAAGGTCTGCAGGTATTAACTAGCCCAAGTTAGGGAAGAAAGACTTAACATGCCTAAGTTTACAGTACCACTGCAAATAGTGCATTATTTCAGTTATGAAGTACTTCACTCAGCCGAACAAGAGCCACATAAAAAGGATACAATCAATGGCCAAACAAATAATGTAGTAACAGAAGTGAAAATATAAAACAGATGATTGAAAACTTAAATATATGGTGTCATAGCTAAAATTAATTCTGAAAACATACAACTGAAGTTTAAATGGTTATAAGATATCAAGGAAAATAATCTCTTAAAAATGACAACAGTTAGCTAATACACATGAATGGAGAAGTTATACTAGATTAATAAGTTATAGGGAAAATGATTTTTCTTACAAGAGGTAAAAGTGCTAGTCAAGTGGGGAAGCAAGTTACCTTTCATTCTCAAAACTGTATGCATGAGGAACTGGGTAAAATCTCAAGAAACAGGCAAGTTTTTCATAGGTTCATAGAAGTTTTACTAGGCTAGCGGTCCTAAAGCCTTTACAAGACTAACTGTGTTAATCCCAAGTATCCCCAGTTGTTCTTTTTGGGTAGCTCACAGAATGAATTTATTAACAGAGCTGGTCTGTGATCAATACCAACTACCCCTGTCCATGAGGGGCATGGGTGCCACCCCAGGGGCAAATTTGCAGTCCCCCTTCCAAATATCTCGACTGCATCTGAACAGGTTCATAGGTAGGTACTACGCTATCGGCCCAAGGGCCTAAGCCTAGCCAACAAGGTTCCCTGGATTACGCCACCCAAGAAAGTTAATTTCCTGTGCCCCTGTCGAGCAGAGCCACAGAAGTGATCCCCGGGGTGTATTTCCTATCTCCCATCCACTCAAGATTTTTCTTGAAGAGTGCTAATGAGGAACTTTGCTTGACATAGATGGGCAGCTTGTTCCAGAGTATAGGAAGTCTCTGGGACAGGAATCTATCCCTCCAGCATGTCCTGTTTATTGTGTTGACAAGGTTTAGGTCCCTAGAGCGTGTAGCTCAGAGGGATTGGGATTTCTTTAGGTGTAGCATGTCCAACAGCTCCGGATTTACACAGCTTTATATGTTAGGCAGAGATCTCCTCGGAGTAGGCGATGTGCTACAGAGTTAAAACTGGAGTTTACTGAGACGGTCAGTGTAGGGCATCTGTTTGAAGCTAGTAATCCTTTTTGTGAGGTACTTCTGTGGCCTTTCCAGCTGCTGCAGATGTCTTGTGAGGTACATTCCAAAAGGGGCGTTGTTTTCTATAATGGGTCTAAGTGCCGAGTAGAGGGGAACAATGACCTCTTTTTTCCTGGATGAGAAACCTTTTGTGATGAGGTGTGCTACATAGAAGGATTTTCTGACTACTGTGGTGATGTGATTATGAAAGGAGAGACTACTGTCCACCTAGGTCCCAAGGTCTCTTATCACACATTCAGCGTTAAGTAGACTGCCATTTATGTGGTAGTTCATGGGTACAGAGTTTTTACCAAAGGGGATGACAATGCACTTTGTGGCATTGAGCTTGAGGCCATGCCTCTGACACCAGGCATCTGTCTCAGTAAGGACCTATTGTAGGATGTCCACATCATTTGGGGAATCAACTACAGCTCCTAGTTTGCAGTCATCTGCGAACTTCATTAGCCAGAGGCCTTCTGTGTTAGCCTGTACTTCAGAGAAGTAGATACCAAACAGGAGAGGTCCCAGGACTGAACCCTGTGGTACTCCACTTGTCACTGGTTTGAAGTCAGATTTGGAGTCTGCAACCTTTACAGTGCGAGTTCTGTTAGTGAGCCAGTTGGCAACCCATCTTGCGATGTAGGGATTTATAAATAGTTTAGTGAGTTTAGCTATAATTCCAGAATGGGGGATGGTGTTGAAAGCCTTGGCGAGGTCAAGATAGGCAGTGTGAACCACCTTACCCTCATCTACAGCTTTGGTGACTGCCTCAAAGAAGTTGGCCAGGTTCAGGAGGCATGATCTGCCTTTCACAAACCTGAACTGGGTGAGGTCCAGAGTTTGGAGGTTACCAAAGTCTTTGTTTATGAATTCCATGATGATACGTTCCATGGCCTTGCAGACCAGGCTCGTCAGGCTAATAGGGCGATAGTTTCCAAGATCAGTGGTGGCTCCCCCTTTGTGACATGGGATAACTGTTGCGGTGTGCCATTCAGTGGGCACAAAGCCTGATGTGAGACTATGATTGAACATGGTGCTTAGGTGGGGAGCCAGTTCATTCTGAAGTTCATGTAAAACGCAGCCTGGGATGTTGTCCTCTCATGGATGCTGTGTTTTTCCTTTTAAAGAGTGCAGCTTTTACCTGCATAGATGTGATTACAGGGATACTAAACACCACAATGCAAGTAAAATAAAACAAAACCACAACTGGTCACGGACTGAAAAATACTGTTTTAATAAAACTTGGTGCTTCTGCTATACAAAAGCCTTCAAAGAGTAAAACACATACAAAAAACACTCCCTTAAATAATACATTCTATTATTCACCTACAAACAATTATTTAATAATTAACCTCCAGTTACACTGTTTATTCAATCCATTTGGTTCCAGAGTATTATATTACAAAATAAAGAGTGTTTCTTTATATAATAGTTTATGTTTCATTTCACAACATTCTCCTAAAGATAGACATACCTGCTCTAAAATTGTGGCTCTCAAACCATCATCATTAGATGCATGAAAATCTTTAAAATGTGCCCTTAAGGGGCTGTCCATTTTGGTATTAATAATGTCCCTAACATGCTCCTGTATTCTTTTCTTAAAGGATCTACCCGTCTCCCCCCTCATAATATAACCCACAATCACATTTTAATAAATATATAACTTTTTCAGTATTACAATTATATGTCCCATTGGGTGAAAAATACATTCCATTTATTGCATCAAATTTTGTAACCACATATTTACAAATACATTTTATACATGCATATGTACCTGTATTAACAGCTGGTACATCATACATTATTATATTGGGTGGAATATAATCTTTATGTACTAACATGTCCAATAAATTCCTTCCTCAATTATATATTTGTACTTTATTTGAGATTATAGTAGCTAAATTTTTGTCTTTAAATAACAGTGGCCAGTATTGTTTAACCAAGTCAATTGCTTGAGACAAGACATTGTACATAGTAACACAATACACTTCCCTCATGTTATTCCTTTGTTTATTATAGTTTTTCTTTATATTATTAGTGTGACATATCAAAGGTGTTTTATTATAATATGTACATATTGCCTTACAACCAGCTTCCATAACTTTATTAATGTCATATCCCCTACCTATAAACATTTCAGCTATTCTACATCTCTCTTTATACAAATTATTTTCTTTACTACACAATTTTGTGATACATAAAATTCATTAAATGGTAGCATGGCCATCAGATGCATTGGATGGCACCTATTACCATACAAAAAGGAATTAACATTGCCAAATTTCCTGTATATAGGAGTTATTACAGGCTCACCTATTTTTCCTTTTAGAATTATGTCCAAAAAGTTTATTTCGCTACCTAGTTGAATGCCATCAAACTTCAGACCAAAATTATTAGTCTGCATATTTTGGACAACAGACTCTACATCTTTTTTGTCCCCTTTGCAAAGGAATACGAGATCATCTATGTAACGAAAATATTGTATTACATAAGTCTTAAAAAATCATTCTTGTATATCTAATCCCCTTCGAATTTGGCCATAACTAGATTAGCGTACATGGGGGCAAAAGAAGCCCCCACTGCTGTACCTGTTAATTGATGAAAAATATTTCCATTAAACTTGAAAAAATTATTTTTTAGAGAGAAGGACAATAGTTCTATTATATAATGGGACATAGGAGTATCACCCAAAAAACATAATACAGCTTCTATTCCAACTTTATGTTCAATACTAGTATATAAACTGACATCAAGACTTAACCAATACATATCTTGTTCCCAAATAGTAACTTGGATTTTTCCCAAAAAATCTTGACTGTCTTGAATGTAGGATGGTATCTGAACCACCCATGGCTTCAAATATTGATGAAAAAAACACCCAAATTTAAAAAAAAAATACTTTTCAGCAGCTACTATAGGCCTGCCACATACATTTTCAACTCTTTTATGGATCTTAGGGAGACAGTAGAAAGTACAGCTGTGTACACTTACCATAAATGTAGATGTTTGAGTGTATTCACTGTTGCAGTCATTACATTTGGGTAATCTGCTGGCAGGTTGCCCTCAGTCAGCCTGAATTCCAAAGTCTTGGGTCCTGCGTCAGTTGCTGTCTCTTCTTCCATGACGTTAGGTCATCAGGGGTATAAAACATGCAGCCAACGCCATTTTCTTTAGTTTTTCTTGACCCCGATGTCAGGTGCCCCCAAAAAGGTAGCTCAATATAAACTTTTCCTTCGTCTACAAGCAAATACACCACATAGGCTGTAGAAGATACAGAAGGAAAGATAAACTCCAGAATGACAGGGGGATGGCGGGAAGGTAACCTGGATTGCAACAGTGAATAAACTCGAACATCTACATTTATGGCAAGTGTACACAACTGTACTATGTTCTTCATGTTTCACTGTTGCAGTCATTACATTTGGGTAGAATCCCAAAGCTATGGTTGGGGGGCTGGAGCTAAACAGCATTAGGAGCGGCTATAAGTCTCTGCAGAACTGCATTGGCAAAGCCTGCTCTGGATTTAGAGTAAAGAGGCAAATGATAATGCTTTGTAAAGGTGTGAACAGAACTCCAAGTAGCAGCCTCTAGAATGTCTTTGGCTGGTACTCCTCTTAGAAAGGGTGCTGAAGTAGCTGCAGCTCTGGTGGAATGAGACCTAATGCCCTTGGACACAGGTTTACCATGGTGTAAGTAGCAGAAATGGATGCAGTGGCTTCTCTGCTTTGAAATAGCCTTGCCCTCTGATCCTGCAGTATATGTCACTAGTAATTGCTCAGTTTTCCTTAGAGCTTTAGTTCTGCTTAAGTAGAATCGTAGTTGTCTGTGCACGTCCAAGGAATGCAGAATTCTCTCCACCTTGTTCTGTGGATTTGGATAAAAGGTTGGCAGATGAATTGTTTGGTTAAGAGCCACACTGGAAATAAAGTAGTAGGATTTGTCCTCAGAGATACCCTGCCTGGGTAAAATATGATAAAAGGCTCTATAGCCATTAGGGCCTGTAGCTCAAACTCTTCTTGCTGAAGTAATTGCTAGTAGCAGAGCTGTTTTACATGATAAAAACTTTATATCAGCGGTAGCAGCTGGTTCAAATGGAGGCAGGGTGAGCTTTTCCAACACATAATTGAGGTCCCATGCAGGCAATGGTGATCTTCTAGGAGGCCTTAAATGTTTGGCTCCTCTAAGACACTGCTTTAGTAAATGATGAGAAAAGATTGGTGGCTCTGTATTGTAATGAGCCAAGATGGCAGAGGCATGGATTTTAATTGACGAGAAAGATAGGCCTTTGTCAAGCATCTCAGTTAAGTATTGCAATATCTGAAGAATATTCGGTTCTGCTGTATTTAGTTCCTTGTGCTTGATTCCAAGCACAGAATCTCTTCCATTTGTCAACATAAGATTTTCTAGTACTAGGCCTTCTGTCTTCCAAAATGACATCCATCACAGCTTTACTGAGAGGTGTTATTTGTATGACTACATGATCAGTCATGCTGCCAGGTTCAGAGTCTGTAGTTGATTGTGCAGGATCTGATTGTTTTGCTGGGACAGTAAATGTGATCTTTGAGGCAAGGTCCAAGCTGGGTATTGAGACAAGTTCCTTAGGACTGGGTACCAGTATTGGTGGGGCCAGTCCGGGGCAATTAGTATCATCTTTGATTTCTCATCTGACTTTTAGGAGGACCTTGGAGAGAAGAGGCAAAGGAGGAAAGGCGTAAACTGATAGGTTTTTCCAACTGAAGGATAGGGCGTCCACTTTCCATGCTTGTCTGTGATAAGTCCTTGTGCAGAATATTTTCAAGTGATAATTTTGAGGAGAGGCAAATAGATCTATGTCTGGGCTCCCCCATTTCTCCGTTATCATGCTGAAGACTTGTGGATTTAGTTTCCACTCATGAGGGTCCATAAGGTTTCTGCTTAAATCTGCCAGAGTGTTTAGTTTCCCTGGCAGGAATTAAGCTTGAAGATGTATTTGGTAGGTCAAAGCTGTGTTCCACAGTGCCATGGCTAATCTGCAGAGCGGGTATGAGTGTGTGCCCCCTTGCTTGTTTATATACCACATGACTGTGGTGTTGTCCGTCTTTATCAGTAGTTGTCCTGGATGAGGCAAGTCCTTGAAGGCTGTTAGGGCATTTTGAACAGCTAGCATCTCTTTCTGGTTGATATGCAGATGCATTTGTTTTGGAGACCATATGCCCTGAATGCATCTTCCTGCCATGTGGGCCCCACAGGCATAATCTGATGGGTCTGTTGTCATGGTTTGGCTGGCAGGGGATAGAGTGAATGGCCATCCCATGTTTTGGTGACATGCCTTTGCCCACCATAGAAACTCCTGTTGCAGGCAGGGAATGAGAGGAATCATTGTTTCCAGACTGTGAGAATGTTGACTCCATAAACTTTTTAGGTACCATTGAAGTTTCCTCATATGCAGTCTTGCATATGGAATCAATAATATGCATGAAGCCCAGAGCCTGCAGAATTTGTCTTGCAGAAGACTGTTTTTTTGTTGCCATCAGTTTGAAGTAAGTAGTCAGTTGCCTTTGCTGGTCTGGCGCGAGGTAAGCCATCTGGGCAGTTGTATTCAAGCTTGCACCCAGGAATGTTATCTTTTGAGAGGGTACCAGTTGTGATTTATTTTCTTTTATTGTGTACCCTAGGCATGTTAGAAGCCTTTTCACTGTTTGAATGAGACAGTCGTCCAAGTAAGGATATATTTGAATACTTCTTTGTCTGCAAAATGCAATTACTGGTGCCAGGCACTTTGTAAAGACCCTGGGCACAGTAGATAAGCCAAAGGGCAGTGCAGAGAATTGGTAATGCATTAAGCCAGCCTTGAATCTGAGGTATCTTCTGCACGATTGTCTTATTGGGACGTGCAGGTATGCCTCTTTTAGGTCTAAAGTCACCAGCCAAGCATTCTTGCTCAGCATGGGCAGAAGCTGCTGCAAAGTCAGCATTTTGAATTTTGGAATGTCCAGGTATGGGTTCAAAATCGATAAATCCAGTATTGGCTGCCAGACCTTGTCCTTTCTGGGTACCAAGAACAGTCTTGAGTAAAAACCTTGTCCTTTTTCCTGTTCTGGTACTGTCTGAATGGCCCCCATATCTATGAGGGACATAAGCTGTTTTTGTGCCTCTGCCCATTGATTTTTTGGCAGATCTGGCCAACCATTCACCATTGCCAGAGTGTGGAAATGGAATCTGTATCCCTGTGATACGATGTTTAGTACCCACTTGTCCTGGGTTACTAACTGCCAATTTTGAGCAAAAAAGTGCTAATTTTCCCCCTATGGGTGCTGCCAAAAGATAAGTGCTTGGTGAAGGCAGAAGGAAGTCATTGGGATTGCTTTCTGTAGGCTTGCACTTTATCTCCTCCAGATTTGGAGGTGGAAGCGCCCCATTGCTTTGACCTGTATGAATCATGCGCCTGGTATCTGGAACCCTTAGGGCGTCTGGATTTGCCCCTTTGAGCTCTGTCTGACACAGGAAAGGTCTAATTTTTGGTAGGCCAGTGTCTACTGAATCTTGGTGGCTGCACTTGTAAGAAATCTTTAACAGTTTGCATAGACTTAGCTTTGTCTTCCATTTTCTTTAAAACCTCTTCTGCCTTAATACCAAATGGAGAATCATGCTGTAGAGGTGCATCTAGCAATTTAGCTTTAACATGATCAGGTAAATTTTGTTCCTTTAACCAGGCATGCCTCCTAAATCACAGATCCAGTAACTGCAGCCCTGCAGGAGGCCTCTAAAGAATCAAAACCACATTGCAAAGTATGCTTTCCAACATGTTCAGCTACATGCAATAATTCCTGCAACTCTTTATTTTCTGCACATTCTGAAATCAACATAATTTTCTGTTTCAGCAATCCCATAACATGTTGTTGGTACTTAAGCATATGAAATTGACAGTTTAAGGCCCTGATTGCCATGGCTGCAGATGTATAAACCTTTTTTCCCCATCTGTCCAGTGCCCTTGAACCTCTGTCAGCGGGGGTAGGATTTTTTGCTGTTGAGGCCTTAACTCCCTTTGGACTCTGTGAAATACGTTCAGGATCAGCAGCAGGGTT
Source organism: Protopterus annectens (assembly GCF_019279795.1). Lineage (NCBI taxonomy): Eukaryota > Metazoa > Chordata > Ceratodontiformes > Protopteridae > Protopterus > Protopterus annectens. The sequence continues at coordinate 928,039,958 of NC_056729.1, forward strand.
TCTAAATAAAAATGTATGCGAGTCAGGGACCCTGTAATATCTGTCAGGCTTACTGGGAACTGGAGGTAAGGAGTCAGGGGAGAAGCTTGACTCCAAAAACACATCACCCACAATGTCTAAAACAGGGGGAATGGCTAAAGGCCTGTGCTAAGGGAGAAGAAGAAAATCCCCGAGCCACTTTTTTGATTCTGAAAAGTCTTGACTCTCCCAGTGAAAATGCTCCCTCAAAGTATGCAAGGTTTCTCCAAATGAATAATCCTCAGGAGGAGATGCAGAAGGAATAGACTCCTCAGCATCAGAATCCTCATAGGGAGGTATAGATAATTCCTGATCAGGAGAAGAATCAGAAGAAATAGAAACCTGATCTGAAGATTCATAATCAGTGTCTTGCCTAGGCCTCTTATCAGGAGGGGGGTGGGTACCCCTGATCAAGGTGATAAGGTCTTCAGCCATTTTGATCATCTGTTTTCTAGGCATAGAGGCCTGTGCATGTGGCTCATGCGTCAGTTTTTTAGTTTCAGAAGTTGCTTTTGTCTTTGGTTTTACAGCTGTCGTCGGTTTGATATACAAATGTTGAGGTCTGGATACACCCTCAGAAGCCGGTGCCTGCTCAGCGGCTCTGGACCCATCCGAGGGAGATACATCCGTCGGTCTGATACCTTGAGTATCTTGCGGCATGCCGGACTCCACATGGGTGTTGGTAGAGGCCTGCGAATCGAAGTTAGCGGATATCAGGGGCTGCGAAAGCACCTCCCTGAGTACCAGCGAACAGGCGACTGGCTTAGGGGAAGCTTTGTCATCGGTTTTGGATCTCGACTGCCTTTCGCTGTCCTTCTCTTTGCGTTTTTTATGTACTCCGGTAGTCGGATTGCTATCAGACATTTCCGGGTAGTTAAATCTGTTTCCAAAATGCTTTGATGCAAAAATATACAGATGCTTAATAGTGCGTTGGTTAAATCTAGCACAAAATCGACAGCCAGGCATGTTGCGATCAGGGCCTAGGCAAGAAATACAGTATAAATGGAAATCCTTATGAGGTATTTGCTTCCCACAAGTAATACAATTATTAACTTTTTCTGACATCGGTAAAAAGCAAGAAAAAGGTTTCCCCAACGGGGTACTTAGCTTTAGTGAAGACTTCGGTTCTGAGACTCAAATTCAAATATTTCAGTAGTCGGCCATCCGGCACTTGCGAAATGCTTCTGCTTCAGGCACCGCGTGGCAAGAAAGACTAAAGAAAATGGCGTCGGCTGCATGTTTTATACCCCTGACGACCTGACGTCATGGAAGAGGAGACCGCAACTGACGCAGGACTTAAGACTTTGGAATTCAGGCCATTTGAGGGCAACCTGCCAGCAGATTACCCAAATGTAATGACTGCAACAGTGAAACATGAAGAACATCGAAGCTAAACAGGTATTTTCTACTTTAAACTTTTTTTCAACATCATCCATTTTAAAATAACCCAAACGCACACCTTTATGTAAAAACTGTAAATACATTTTCATTGCATCCTCATAATGTTTCACTTCACATTTCTCATACACTTCTGTGTTATTCAAATGTACATAACACATTTCAATATACTGTTCATGATTTAATATAACAATTTTATTACCTTTGCCAGATATTTTTATGACCAACCTACGATCCATACATAACTGTTTGAGAGCCAACCACTGTTGTTTATTCAAATTATATTTGATTTTATGTCTATTCCTAGAGAATTCATAAAAAAGATTTTCTACCTGGAAATTTAATACAGACATAAAACTTACTATATTGTGATTACAATATGGAGGTATAAAATTACTAAAAGAAGGAACACCTTCAGTATTCAACAGTGAATAAGCATTGTTTAAACATTCCTCGTCAGACATGCAAGAATAAAATGAATCATTAGAATTAATATCTAACTCATTATTAGTTATATCATTATGTTAAAAAAAAAATCAGTTAAATGCAGCTTTCTACCCAGTCTAAATAATTCAGGTCTTAATACATGCAAACGCGGTAATGATGTAGGGATAAACTTTAAGCCCAAATTAAGAACAGATAAAGCACTCTCAGAAATTGGAATGGAAGAAATATTTAAAGCAAAATTATTAACATTAATACCATCTTGTTCTTTTGTTCTTATAAAAGTTTTGAAATTGTCTATCATTATATCTGTTCTGTTGATGGCCCCAGTCATTTCTGTTACGTTTCTCACCAGTTCGTTGTCTATCATCTGCGGCATCACTCCGAAAGCAGTGTGCATGTTCCAACGGCTGCTGTGCTGGTGGCAATGCTGGAAATCCTTTGTTACCTTCACTCTCTACCCCTGTTGTTGTTTCTCTCTCTTCCGAAGTAACGTAAGACACTGAGAAGAAGGTTTAGCACCGCCTCTTCCTGTACGCTCTGTAGCCTCATAGGAGCGTTTCCACAGAAACACTCTTTGAAACTTGTAATCTTTTATGTCCCGATTAATTTTGTATTTCTTTTTGTCAATTAGTTCAGATTCAAATTCTTGCAGTTTATTATTAATATCGGACAACAGTTCATTCTGTCTGGTTGCATTAACATGTTTCCCCAGCTCCGTATTCACGGCAAGCACTTCTTCTTTGATCTTTTTTTGTTTAAGTACATCACGTTATACTAGGATTTGCACGCATTCCATAGCACATTTATGAGCAGCTGAGATCCACCTAGCTCTAAAAACATTATCTTGCTCATTATTGCCATCAAATGGAGTAGTCAGACTTTTAAATGCTCTTAAGCCCCTCGGGGCTATGTTCAACTTCAGATAGCATTTTAAGCTCAAAACGTTGAAATGTGTGCTAGTCTCTTTAAACAATAATTTCTCAAGTTTGTCATTCAACTACTGCAATTCTGCAGACAACCGAACAGTACCTGTAGCACCTATGGAGGCAAAAGGATCGTCCGTTCTTTTACATCTATCTCTCTGGAACTTCTCCCAAAAATTCTCTGCAGTTTCCCTAGATAGCTGGACTCATTCACCACTCTGGGCAACATATTGGTCCATAGAACGTTGACTGTTGTCCATATTTTCCTCTCGAAACACCCGAGGAATGTTATTAGCCGGGTCCGTGGCCATGAACCAACCAAAAAATACTAAACACTATGAGACTATGACTGAACATGGTGTTTAGGTGGGGAACCAGTTAGTTCTGAAGTTCATGTAAAACGCAGCCTGGGATGTTGTCCGGTCCCATGGATGCTGTGTTTTTGGCTTTAGAGAGTGCAGCTTTTACCTGCATAGATGTGATTACAGGGACTCTGCATTCTTTCTGTATAGATATGGGCCCTTTAGGAGGTGAGAGGGGGGTAAAGTTAGCACTGAACCTATCTGTCAGGATGTTGGCAATATCAGTTGGTTCTATAATTTTTGTCCCGTTGTGCTGTAACTCAGAGCAGATCTGGGTGTTGCCATTGAGATTCTTGACATAGCTATAGAATGCTTTGTGGCTGCCCTTAGAATCAGTGGAGATTTTGTTTTTTGTAGCTAACTTTGGAGGATCTTATAAGGGATCTCAGCTTCTTACTGAGGCTGACCAGGGAGCTCCTCCACTCATGGGATTTTACTCTCTCTTGCAACAGTTTCTTCCTTCTACTGTTGTAGAGTTTGTTTATGGCAGAGGAACACCAAATCGGCTTCCTTTTTTTGGAGGATAGCGTCTTGGTTCTGTTTGGGATAGCACAATCCATGCACTCGTGCAAGTGCTTATAGACTGCATTTGTAGGATTCAGCAGTCGTAACTGTATTGTCCATCTGCATGGGTGTCATGAAGTTCGCCACTTCTGTCTTAAGAAGCATGAAGTTGGCTTTGGAGAAATTTTTTACTGTGGTTTCCTTAATGGTGGGTGGGGGCAGGATGCAGATATCTAGGGTGATTAGCTTATGGTCAGATCTGACTAATGAGGAGTTGACTTCAGGTGTGGAACACTGGTCACTCATGTTGGTAATTACTAGGTCTAGGATACTGTTGCCCCTGGTGGGGGTGTGGATAAGCTGATCCAGCGCATTGGAATTTATGAATTCCAGAAAGCGTTGAGCGAAGGAATTGGTACATGAGTAGTTTTCCCAGTTAATGGTGGGGTAGTTGAAATTACCCATTATTAGAGTGTTTGGTTGAACCCTAACATTTTCCAGTATATCAAGAAAAGAGGAGTGGGAATCCTGGGGCATGGTGGGGGATCTGTAGCAAGCTACAATTTGGATTGCAGTTTTGCCCAGAGTTAGTTGCACTTGGATAACCTCGGATGCATTATGCTGTCCAACTAGCCTGGAGGTGTGGATATCCTTAATGAATATAGACACACCTCCACATTTGGTGTTCTGGTCCAGATTAGATGGCCAAAAAGTGTGGTATGAGTTATAGCCTGGTAATGCAGGGTTGCTCTCTAGAGCCTTGAACAAGGTCTCCGTCACTGCACAAATATCGATGTTCTCCATTTTAAGGAGTGCCTCGAGTGAGTGCATTTTGAAGTTTAGACTTCTAGCATTACCCTCAGTTTTTGCTTGCCTGTTCCTGTTACGGTGGTAAATTTGTCATTTGAACCTTGCCTAAAAAGGCACTATAGGGGTGGCAAGACCGTTAGCCAGTATCTGGAATCCCAGGGACGACAGGTGCAGGTCATGTCTGGCAAAGCATCGTGGTTTGTCGACCATGTCGGCCCAGGCAGACAGATACTGGATCCCCTCAGAATGACACCAGAAGCTTAGCTAGTTGTTGAAGTCAATCATTTTGTCCTTGCACTGCGGTGTCATTCTGGGCAATGGCAGAATGCTATTCAGGGCTAGGGTCATGTCTGCCTGGGCTAGAAGATCAGAGAGCTCTTCTAGGTCTCTTTTCATATAGTGCAGGGAGGTACGTCTCAGGTCGTTCACTCCAACATGGACAATGACAGAGTCATATTTGTACTTGTTGTGGAGTGACCAGAGTGCGTGGGTTATATGGCGGATCCTGCACCTGACAAGCAGTTGACAGTAACCTTCTCCTTGTTTAGCCTGGTGAGTGGGACATCAGTGTGCCTGACTATAGAGTCACCTATTACTAGTGTTTTGGATAAGTTGTTTTGTCTTATGGGCTGTGGTTTATTGGCACATGGAGTCTGTGGGCTAGGTGTCATTTGGGGTGTGTTGGGGAATGGAGGTTGCTTGCGTTGCTGTTTTGGAGGTTTCTGTTGCTTGAGCAGATTATTATTGAGAGCCCCTGTGAATGTTTTTGCGTTTCTATGTGTGGATTTTGGTGGTGTAGGTTTAGTGGGACTAAGTGATGAGTGTGGTGTGGTGCAAGTGTTTAACTTCTCTTGACTGTCAAGTTCAGTCTTGGTTGGAGAGAGCTTTACCTCCAGTTTGGCTAGATAAGTGCATCTCTCACAGGTTGTGGTGTTGGGTGGTAGGAGGAGAAGGTTGTCTGTGTACATGAGGCAATTGCTACATTGCCCCAAGATGCCCAGATTCATCAGATAGACAGGAGAGAACACTGGGAGCTGACCCTTGTACATGCCTGAATAAAAAAATGCCTGAATAAAAAACTATTTTCCTCTAGACAAGTGAGGAAAGTGAGTATAAGAGCTGTTTTTCTCTAAGCAAGTGAGGAAGGAAAGTACAAAAACTGTTTTCCTCTAGGTAAAGAGGAAGGTTGAGTACTGTAGTAATTTGTAGCTTATTTAGTGCCAACAACAAGTTCTGAACAAGTGCCGAGCACGAATAAGCAAATTCAAGTGCTAAAACTAAGAATCTGTACCTGGATCTTGTGGTAGGTAGGCTACCTATTGCTTACCACTCCCACTGATAAGCTAGAATGCTTCCCTCCAACACAGAAAGGCTTGGGGTGCTCAGAAGCTGCTTTAATTTACATGAATAGGAAGTCTATTTCAGAGAAGCAGCAGTCTCCAGGAGACTTGTCTCCTGCATGTTCTGTCAATGTTACAAGCTAGGTTGAGATCTCTAGAGTGAGTGACTCTTGTGCCACTTGACTTGCGGATGTGCAGCATTTCCATTAGGGCAGGGTTGGAGTCTGCTCTATAGGCCAGCCACAAGTAACCTCTCAGCCACCTACACAATACAGAGTAAAGAGATAGGGCTTTCAACCTGTCCATGTAGGTCATAGTTTGGAGCCCCTGCATTTTCTTAGTGAAAAACCTCTGAGGTCTTTCCAGCTGCTGCAGGTGTCTGGTGAGGTACATGCAAAAGGGTATATTATACTCTTACTGGCCTGATGAGGGTCGAGTACAGTGGAGTTATAACATCCCTTGCCCTGGATGCTATGCCCTTGCTTATGAGGTGCAGTATGTAGAAGGCTTTCCTTACCACTGTGGAAATTTGGTAGTCAAATTTCAGATTGCTATCAGCCTGTGTTCCCAAATCTCGCACCACTGGGTTGGAATTCAGGGGGGGTGCTATCAATATTGTAATTTGAAGGGAATTTCTTTTTGCCAAAGGGAATAATAATGCTTTTTTTTCAGCATTTAGACCATGACTTTGGCAGCAATCACTTGTTTGTCTTAGCCCTTCTTGTTATATGTTGACATTACTGGGGAACTCAATGATTGCTCCCAGTTTGCAATCAGCGATCTTGGTGATCCAAAGGCTATCTTTGGCCGGGACTTCTGAGAAATAAATGCCAATCAGTAAGGGGCCCAGCAGAGACTCCTGTGGTACTCCACTGGTGACGGTTCTACTGGTGAAGGTTTAGTCACCAGTTTTGACAGAGTGTATTCTGTCCATAAGCCAACTGGCTAACAATCTAGTAATGTAAGGGTTAATCCCTATCTGGGAGAGTTTCTCCACGATGCCAGAGTGGGGAATTGTGTCGAAAGCCTTGGTAAGGTCAAGATAGGCTGTGTGCACAGTCTTAACTTTGTCCATAACTTTGGTGACGATCTCAAAAATGTCCACCAGGTTTAATAAGCATGATCTACCCTTAAAGCCAAACTGGGTTGGGTCCAACATTTGGAGGTCGACTATTTCCTTACTGATAAAGTCCATGATAATTCTTTCCATTGCTTTGCAGAGGAGGCTGGTTAGACGTATAGGTCTGTAGTTCCCAGGATCAGTTGATGCCCCCTTGTGTAGGGGGATTACTGTTGCTGTTCTGCAGGAACACAGCCAGTTCTCAAGCTATGATTAAAGAGAATGTCAAGTTAGTCTACTAGATCTTGTTTTAGATTGCTTAGTAAACAACCTCAGATATTATCTGGTCCCATTCAGGATGTGTTTTTGGCCTTGATGTGTGCAGAGCTGACCCATTCTCTAGATATACTAACCTCAGCACTGAAATAAATAGGACATGCTGGAGGGACAGATTCATAACCCAGATGCTCCCTTCACTCTGGAATAAAATCCCAGTCCAGGTTAGGCAGAGTCCCTCATTGACTCTCTTCAAGAAGAATCTTGATGAGTGGATGGGAGATCTTAGGTTTACCCCAGGTATCACTTCTGTGTCACTGTTAGACAGAGGCACAGTATACTAACCTCGAAAAAGGGCATAGCAAAATTAATTTAAAATGGGTGGTGAAAGCCAAACACACTCTGGCTAGGCTTATAAATGCCCTAGGGCAGATAGCCTAGTATGAACCTATGAACCTATATCACGCATGTTTTGGGATATGGCAGGTGGGGATTTGGGGGGGAGGGTGAAGTTTGCAATGAATCTTTCAGCTAGCAGGATGGTGATCTTATCTACAACCAGTTTGGCACATAACTGGACATTCCCTTTTAGACTTCGGACTTATGATTACCTTTGGCTAGGGATATGATTTTAGGTTTGTAATTTGTTTTAGAAGACTTTATAAGATTTCTGATTTTCTTGTTTAGGCTTAGGAGGGAACTCTTCCTCTACAGACTGTTATCCCTCTTGCTTCTGAACAACAGCTTCTTCCTCTTGTTATATAATCTGTTTATACTTGAAGTCCACCCCAGTGGCTTGTTTTTACGGGAACACTTGCTTTTGGTCCGGTTAGGTACAGCAGAGTTTATGCAGTTACTTAAGTGTTTGTACAGGGCACTTGTGTACACTTCTGCATAATGATCACTGATGTCTGCGATTTTGGGTATTATAAAGCTTTTTATACCATTGCTTAGTAGGTTGCAGTTAGCTTTGGTAATTTTTTTTATCTTTTTTTTTGCAAAACAAAGAGGTTCAGTACTGAGTACTGAAAATGGAAAATGCAAAGTGGCTGTTAAGGCTACTTTAACAATATGTCAGATACCAATGATAAAGATAAGAACATTGTGCTTTCCTCTAATTACATCTCCAACACCTTCCTCTGAGGTCATGTTTAACCCTTCTCCATCAGTCCTCTACAAAAATAAGACCCTTCGTCCTATCTTCAAATATTTCATCTTCATTTAATTTGCTTAATATAATATCAGCTCATCACTTTGTAAACTATAAAGTGCTCTGCATGATACTCTGCATCTGCATGTCTGTGTTTAGTGACACTGAAAACACAGTTTACTTATCAAAGCTGAAACATTTTATTTGCACTTTGGCTTTTCTGAGACAGAAAATGAATGTCAGATTCTCTAATGCAGTTGAATATCAAAAATGTATCACTTATCACTAAATAAGGACACAAGAGAAAGTACTTACCAGATTTGTTCTTCCTTAGATTAGCTAGAATAGCATGACATCTATACTGATGACAAAAACCCCATAGGAAGATGGCACTACCCATGATATGATTCCAACCAACTTGCTCATACAGATCACTGAGTGAGTACGCTGCAAGAAAGTGAAAGCACATTTTTTTCACAATTAACTCATACAGTCGAATACACAAAAGTATGCACTCATCACAGAACCTTTACCAAAATCATAAATGTGCAAAAGCAAATAAAATTAATGGAAAGGAGAGAGGAGACAATAATACCTGTTACAAGGCAGTCTCTCTTTCAGATCTGCTATTACTGCACATGTTTGCCTGTACTACAATAACTTTAAAGGATGTCGTACAGCAGTATACATCATTAAGACAAAATCCCAAGAATTAGCACTATGTAGTTAAGACAATGGAACTTAAGCAAAATCAGAGCTAAAACAAGGCTAGTGAACAAAATCTATAGAGCCTGGTTAAGAAAGGCTTTAATTTTAAATATCACAAAGAAGTTTACACTTGAAAGAAAGGATGAAAACTATAAATCTTAAATCAATATAAATTTGAGAAACGAGTAAACATGTTCCTCCCTTAGTACTTCAAGTCCACACGACCCCTTTTAACTTGCTGCTATATGCCTGTTTCAACAAACACACCAATCAAAATATGTAATTATCTACAGTTTCTATTTAAGGCATTAAATAATTATATTATTAACACCATTTTACTGCACATAACAGGCATGGAAATTGTCCATTAGAACAATAACTGCCTCAAAAACTTCAGCTATAACAAAAACATGTTTTACTTTTACAATCTTGAACTATCTATTCACCAGTGCTACAAAGTGTATATGACAGAGATATATTGTTCCACCAGGTGGCTCTATAAAACTATTATAGCATACAAAACTTCAAATACGCTAAAAGGAAAATAGCAATATTTTACTAAAACACAAAAATGTATTTAATAAACATCGCTACTTTTTATTTAGTCCTTGACTTTAAAGTTCTGTAACAGAAATAGCATTCATTATACAATTTCTCAATCTCCTTTTCTCCAGTAGAAAGCTGCAATGTCCAAACTAAAAAAAAAAAAAAGTTCAGAAACATTTTTATGCACATTACGAAATCAGATGCCTACTATTTTGTTAGAAGTTGCCTTCTTAATGTTTTAAGTATGTTACCTACAGACTGCTCTTAAATTTTTTTAATCTCTGTGCATACTGACTTGCAATGACAGCAGTGAGCACTCAACTAAAGGACAAAATGCTAAGAGTAAGAGTTACAACATTCACCATTTTTGTGTTTAAAACACTTGTGAATTTGTAGTTCGTATATGTATATGTATGTTTGGTTTTGTGTGTGTGTGTGTGTGTGTGTGTGTGTGTGTGTGTGTGTGTGTGTGTGTGTGTGTGTGTGTGTGAGGGAGGGAGAAGAGGCCAACACTTTGACTCAAAGGACCCTCTCTAGGGCAGGAATGACCAACACCACAAAGTGTCCAGTTTTCTCTCATGAAGAAAATTGTCTGATTCAGGTTGAGAGAAAAATGTTTCCACTTTATATAAGTTAGCAACCATGGACTCATCCAAATCCAGGACACTGCTAGGATATTACCTAACAAGGCAACAGGAGTCAGTCATACAGGTAGGGGTATACAAAGTTCCTTCTGCAGGGCCTCTGCCACAATACCTAGCACATTAGTAAAAATTCTGAGCACAAAGGAGAGATAAAATGGCAGCACCCAGAATGAATTACAAAAAGTTTCGGTGCAGACCCCCTACACTGGTGTACAGCGACAGTCATCCCACTCCACAAAGGGGGAGCCACCACAGACCCCCGGAAACTACTGCCCCATTAGCCTAACGAGCCTGTTCTGCAAGGCTATGGAGCGTATCATCATGGAACTTATAAACAATGACATTGGTAATCTCCAAACTCAGGACCCCACCCAGTTCAGGTTTGTAAAAGGCAGATCAGGTCTCCTAAACCAGATAGACTTCTTTGAAGCAGTCACCAAAGCCGTAGATGAGGGTAAGGTGGTTCACACAGCCTATCTAGATCTCGCCAAGGCTTTTGACACCATCCTCCACTCTGGAATTATAGATAAACTCACTAAACTAGGTATAAATCCCTATGTCACAAGATGGGTTGCCAACTGGCTCACTGACAGAACCCACACTGTAAAAGTAGCAGACTCCAAATCCAGCTTCAGACCAGTGACAAGTGCAGTACCACAGGGTTCAGTCCTGGGTCCTCTCCTGTTTGGTATCTACTTCTCTGAAGTACAGGCCAACACAGAAGGTCTTTATTAACAAAGTTCGCAGATGACTGCAAACTAGGAGCCATAATCAAAACTCCAAAAGATGTGGACATCCTACAAAAGGGCCTTGTTGAGACAGATGCCTGGTGTCAAAGCCATGGACTCAAGCTCAATGCCAAAAAGTGCATTGTCATTCCTTTTGGTAAAAACTTAGTACCCATGAACTACCACATAGGTGGTAGTCTACTTAACACCAAAAGTGTGATAAGAGACCTTGGGACACAGGCGGACAGTAGTCTCTCCTTTGATAATCACATCGCCACAGTAGTCAGGAAATCCTTCTATGTGGCACACCTCATCACAAAAGGCTTCTCATCCAGGAAAAAAAGAGGTCATTGTTCCCCTCTACTCGTCACTCATTAGACCCATTATAGAGTACAATGCCCCTTTTGGTATGTACCTCACAAGACATCTACAACAACTGGAAAGGCCACAGAAATACCTCACAAAGAGGATTACCGGCCTCAAAGAGATGCCCTATGCAGACCGTCTCAAAAAACTGCAGCTTTACTCCATTGCACATCGCCTACTCAGAGGCGATCTCTGCCTAACACACAAAGCTATGTCAAACCCAGAGCTTTTAGACATGCTCCACTTAAAGAAATCCCAATCCCTACGAGCTACATGCTCTAGGGACCTAAACCTCGTCACCACAATAAACAGAACATGCTGGAGGGATAGATTCCTGTCCCAGAGACTTCCCATACTCTGGAACAAACTATCTATCTATATCAAACAAAGCTTCTCATTAGCACTCTTCAAAAAATCTTGATGATTGGATGGGAGATAGGAAATTCACCCTGGGGATCACTTCTGTGGCTCTGCTCGACAGTGGCACAGGAAAATAATTTTCTTGGGTGGCGAAAGCCAGGGTACCTTTGGCTAGGCCTATATAGGCCCTAGGGCCAACAGCCTAGTACCTACCTATGAACCTATAAACCTATTTCTGGTGACATGATGCTAGAGCAGATATGACACCATTCACCATCCACACAACTCACATACGAAATGTGTTAACATTCAAAATGATTATTTATTAAAGTCTCTATTACTGGGCACTTTACATTAACAGAAATCCTTAAAATAACAGAAGACAGAGTGTAAAGATTAAATAAAAATGAGGTTGGTCAAACATCATAAGCCACAAAAAGCCATTTAGCACTGGGGAGTATTTCAGCTATCCTGGCAGTACATTTGAAAGTTGTTCCTGATAAGCAAACAAACAAATCTCTGACAACTCTAGCAAGCTTCTGGAAAAGTTAACGTCTCCATGGTGGCTATGTGAAGGGGGCAAAAAGGCAGAGAACATGTCAACACCTCTAAGGGTATGGATGCCGAAGTTATACAAGGCCACAACTTTACAAATGATTCATCATGCAACTGGCAGTCATTGCAGACTATGCACCAGAGATTGTGTAATATGGTGGAAAAGGGGAAACCAAGGAAGTAGCCAAGCTGCAAAGAGTTCATTTCTGAGTCTAGTAGCCCTAGGTACAATGCAGGGCAGCAGTTCAAACAGGATGAAACCATGGCTTGCACAACTACAGGGAAATCCAAACATGATGTACAATGCTTAATAAAGGTGACATCCCTAAGATTCAATCAGGAAGACAAAATCACAGCTACAACCTAGTTCTTAAGTGGAAGTCTATCAGCAGTGGCACCTACATTTCAAAACTTTTGATACAAATTCCAGTTGGTTACCATTACTGAAGAAGTTAAAGGACAAAAAATGGGAATAAGTTTCTAGATACTTGTGAACAGCCATGGCAATCTTCTAGGAGGTGTTCAGCTTCAGCCACTTTTGATGATTAATTCATGGATGCATTCCAAATCGTCTGCTAGCATATTTGCTGCAGATTCCTGTGAGAAAGAGAGGTAAAGCTGCGTACCATCAGCATACCAATACTATGCTGATTTTGAAATCCGCACCATATATATTTTTGTCTATGAGAGATTAAGATGAGGAATTTACCCAAGAAACTGCTCTCTTCATTCATCCTAATAAGTAGCAGGCAAATCAGTCAAAACTACTGCAGTTCTGCGATAATGTTGGATATGGTCTAAAAGGATTTTATGATCAAATGTGTCAAACTCTAAATCTAAAAAGTCCAAAACTAAGTAAAGGCATTGATTCTTTGCCACAGGGAAATAATTAAAGACCCCCCCCCCCAATCAGGGCCACTTCACTACTTCATCTGACCCAAAACCAAACTAGAATTATAGGCATAGTCGCTCTTAAAGATTCCCTTCTTATTCCTTGTCTTTTTCTCTCTTTCATCCCCACTTCTCATCCAACCAGCATATCTCCTTAATACTTTCCCCTACTTATACTCCCTCCTTACCTACCTACTGTTACCTCAACCGCTCCACAATCAGAACTTTTTCTACTTATGTTTTTCCTGATTATTCTGCTTACACTCTTCCACCTCCTGCTCTGTTTTTTGTTTCTGCCCTAGTGACATTCAACCTCATTTATGGCAATATACATACAGTAACCATGTGCATTATCACTGCCGTTCTATCTCCTGTTATTACATTACAGATATTAAATATCTTTGACTTACACTTTAGAAGTTCTGTTATCTTACATATGATAAATGTATTCACAATTTTTCAATATTATCTGCAAAGTAATCCTTAAAATATTTTATTTTTTTATTGCTGTTCATTATAAAATGTATTTTATGTGGAGCTTTTCATCCTGGGCCTCTCCTGAAAATGGGACTTGTGCCCAGTGGGACTTTCCTGGCAAAGAAAAGACAATCAATCAATAAGTAAATAAAGACAAAGATCCAATTTTTGTTAAGGACGTTACTAACAAATTGCTTGTTCAACATAGGTCAACAGAAAAATCATCTTTCTAAGGATGAGAGTAACCAGTGCCTTACTTAAACTATATGAAACCACCTATCATTATGAGAAGATGAGATGATCTGGTAAAATATTGGGCTCAGCACCTCAAGCAAGATATCACTAGTCTAGTAAAGTAAGGTATCCATTACACGGGTAGTTAAGTGAAAAACTGGAAGCAAGAAATCAAAATCATTGTAAATGGGAGTAGTAAACTCACCTAAATTCCAAGACAATATACATACACGTGTGTGAACACATGCTCTCACCCCCTCAGGACCACTCTAATCTGTGAGTGTACAACGTAAAACCTCAAGGCTAGTGCTGTAGCAAACAGAGACAGGATGACCATAACTATATTCAATGATGGTCTCCAGCTGGCAAAACTTTGAAGGGTGAGAACACATCCTGACTGTATTCCTTTTCTTGTCTTTTTATTTTACTCACCCACCTTTTTAGATTGTACTTTTAAATGTGCAATAGTAATTTCATTTCAGAACAAAAAAAGGATCATGCTGCTAAATGCTAGGAGCTTACACCAAAAACTGCACTCCCTGGAAGCACTTCTGTCACTAGAAGATGAAGATGTCGGTGCAGTCTCAGAAACATGGTTCAAGGCCTAAGAGAGTACCCCAGCCTTGCAAGGCTACAATGCTTTCCACACCTTTAGACCACAAAATGAAGGTGTGAAAACCAAAGGAGACAATGTTTCAATCTATATTAGAGATACATTCCCCTCCCATTTAGTCAGATTGGATAACTCCTTGGAGTTATTCCAGGTTCAGGTTACAGTGGGTAAGACCCACATTCAAGTCATAGCCAGTTATAGATCCGCCTCCACGGGTCACAACACCAACGAAGCTTACTTGACCAAATTAGAGACAATCCAAATTTTAACAAACACACTGGTTATGAGGGATATCAATTATCCCACCATTAACTGGGAAACCTACCCTAGCCCTAACTCAACTCTTAATTCATATGCCCTAGTGCAAATTGTCCATACCCCGACAGGAGGAGCAAACATTCTAGATCTGGTCCTCACCAACATGTCAAATAGATGCTCTACCCCAACCATCGGACCCTCATTAGTTAAAACTGAGCACAAATCAGTCATCTTTGAGCTGATACTAACACCAGAACTCACAAAGGGTGAAATCAGACTAAAAAACTTCTCTAAGGCAAACTATACCCTCCTAGGTAAAGATATAAATGCATTCCAAGCCCCACCACAAGCTGGAAGTGGTAACTACTCTGAAGCTTACACTAAAGCCCTGTACAATCATCTGCATAAGTGTATAAACTCGGCTGTACCAGAAAGAATCAAAGCCAGAGCCGCAAGTAAAAACAAGCTGCCATGGTGGACATCTAGCATCAACAAACTTTACAATAAATGCAAAAAGTTGCTGTTCAAGAAAACAAAGGCAAGGCCTCAACAATGGAAAAGTAGCCTCATCAGCCTCAACAGGCAAATAAGACAACTTGTCAAATACTCCAAGGTCTCCTTGAAGAGAAACTTAGCAAATACAGAGAAGGATAACCATAATGCCTTTACAGCTACGTATGTAACCTAAAGTGTAGGTCCCAAGCATATGCAGAACTAGTGGCCCACTATCACACACACCGACCCCACAGAGATAGCAAACCTGCTAGAGGACAGGTTTGGTTTACAATTTACGTCACCTCACAGTAAGACGCTGTCCGGTTCGACTCTCAGTTAGAGCTTCTTCTGTGTGGAGACATGCGTAAATGGGCGTACCTTCGTTGAAGGTTGTGCGTCAGGGCTGGCAACTCAATATGTAAAAATCAACTGCCAATCATTAGCGGACCAGAGTTCTGCTGTGGCGACCCCTAACCGGGAAAAGCCGAAAGTCACAACAACAAAAATCCCCTCCTAACTTACAACAAACCTTCCCCCAAACTCCCCCCCCATCTGCATATCTGAACAGCATGTCCTCAAAGCCTTGTTCAAGGCAAAAAACACAGCCTCTATGGAACCTGAAAACATCCCAGGCTATCTTCTAAACAAGCTAAAACATAAACTACCATCACCACTTACTACCCTCTTTAATCACAGCCTAACCACAGGTTTTCCTCCTGCGGAATGGAGAAGAGGAACAGTTATTCCCCTTCACAAAGGTGGTCTAGCAAGAGACCCATAAGCCTGACGAGCCTCATCTGTAAGGCCATGGAATGTATCATTATGGACCTAATAAATAAAGACATTTGTGAACTCCAATCCATGGATGCTACACAATTTGGCTTTGTGAAAGGCAGATCATGCCTGTTAAGTCTGGTGGATGTCTTTGAAAATAGGACCAAGGCCACCGACAAGGGCAAATCTGTACACATAGCATAGCTTGACTTGGCAAAGGTTTTCAACACAATCCCACATTCAAGCATTACTGATAAACTTAGCAAAGTGAATGTAAGCCGCTTTGTTGTAAGATGGGTTGCCAAATGGCTCACAAACTGGACACACACTAAAAAAAGTGGGTGACTCCACATCAACCAGCAGACCTGTTACCAGCGGGGTGCTACAGGGTTCAGTGGTGGGCCCCATACTGTTTGGTATATACGTCTCAGACGTTCAGGTCAAAACTAAGGGGTTGTGGCTGACCAAGTTTGCAGATGACTGCAAACTAGGTGCAATCACTGAGTCACGCTCTTAAAATGAATGCAAAGAAATGCATCATCATTCCCTTCGAGACAAACAATGGCCCTTCACACTATCAAATCAACAATATCCTAAGTACATGAAGTGGCAAGAGACCTGGGATCACAAGTTGAATGTAACCTTAAATTCAACTACCATGTGTCTACTGTAGTAAGGAAAGCTTTCTACATAGCACATTTGATTATTAAAGGCATCACCTTGAGAGCAAAAGAAGTTATAACCCACCCCCCATACTTGGCATTTATCTGGCCCATAATGGAGTATAATGCCCCTTTCAGCATGTACCATACAAAACACCTGCAGCAATTAGAGACCTCAGAGGTTTCTAACAAAGAAGATCAAGGGGCTCCAGCATGCTTCTTGGACAGACAGACTAAAGTCCCTGTCACTATACTCTGTATCATCTACATTTCTTAGGGGAGACTTATGCCTGGCATACAGAGCAATCCAAGACCCAAACCTAATGAACTTGCTGCATATCTGTAAATCAAAGGGGACAAGGGCCACCTGTTTCAGAGACCTAAATATGGCTTACGACTTAAATAGGACATGCTAGAGAAACAGATTTATCTCCCACCAACTGTTGCTTCTTTGGAATAGGCTACCTAGTCATGTGAAACAGCACCTCTAGGACACTGTTCAAAAAGACCCTGGATGAGTGGCTGGGGCACCATAAATTCTTATTGGTAATAGTGCCAACAACCCTCTTGGACATGGGCAGTCATTATCAAATGAAATCTTGGGTATTAACTAATATTTCTATAGCATTACACTGGGATGAAATGGCTAGGCTTGAAAGGACCTCCTGGTTGATAGCCTAGTAATCTCCTATGATCTTTAGCTACTGACCCATAATCCTGAAAAGTGGGGGGAAAGCTGATGTGATTCCCCTTCACAAGAATGGGAACAAAAGATAGGCTTAAGGAAGACAAAAGTACGTATTATTTCATAGAAAATGTAATTAGTGACTAGAAGAGCTTTTCTGAAGAGTAGAAGCATTTCACAGTTTTGATTACAGTACAAGGATGCATAAGACAGAAAGTTGTTGTGTCTTTTGGCTTATCCCAGTTAGGGGTCGCCACAGCGTAACTCCGGTACGCTAATATTTGGTAGTGGATTTTTACGTGCCGAGTTGCCAGCCCTGAAGCACAACCTTCAACGAAGGTACGCCCATTCACGCATGCCTCCACACAGAAGACACTCTAGCTGAGAATCGAATGGGACAACGTCTTGCTGTGAGGCGACAACGCTACCGCAGCAAAAGTAATTCCTATAATGTTAAGGTGAAAAATAAAAGTTATATTATTACCATAACTAGGCACCTGTGTTGTCCTTTTTCATTCTTCCTCAACGTATAGGTTTCAGATCGGACTCTGCTGCTTTTTTTCCAAACTCTTGGATCTGACTCTTGAGCTCCTCCCCTTACCCATAATGCCCCTTACTTCTGAATTACCTCAGATCAAAGTTGCTGTCACTATATAATAGATTAGAGTACAACTTACAAAAAGAAAAAGAACAGCGTAGAGGTTCAAATAGGAACACTGGTTCCAAAAACTATCAGGTCACTCCCAAAGATAGGAAAGTGCTTAGGGGGGTCGGAAGTTGAGGAAGAATGAAAATGGACAACACAGATGTTTAGTTATGGTGAGTACATAACTTTTAATCTGATGTTGTCATTTTCATTCATTCCTCAGCATATGGGACAGAGTCTCCAGCTACGATAACCCCAGGTGGCCCTCAAGGAAGGATGTTGCTAAGTACCATAAAACCAAAAACAGCCCTGTTCCTGGAGATGATGTCCAACTAACAATGAGCGATAAAGGTATGAGCATTGGACCAAGTGGCTGCAGCACAAATGTCATCAACTGAAGCTCTGGCCCAGAAAGCAGATGATGTGGCCATAGATCTATTAGGTGAGCTTCTGGATGTCTTGTTAGAGATAAACCACTCAAAGAACTCTCAAAAGAAGAAATTCCAAAGACATGCATCTGGAGCATTTCTCCCTGGGCCTCCGCTAAAAATAGGGTCTGTCCTAATCGGACTTTCCTGATCAACAAATACAAGTAAATAAATGAATGAAGAGTAAACATGAAATACAATACGAAATCCATCTAGCTAAGGTGATTTTTAGATGCTGTTTTTTCCAATTTCTGATAGGCAAAGGAAACATAGTTGGTAAGTCTTTCTAAAATTCTTCGTTCTATGAAGATAAAAACAAAGCTTCCTATGTACATCCAAAAGGTGAAGCATGTATTCTCTCCTCTATTGGAGAAATTTGGAAAGAAGACTGGCAAATTGATGACTTGGTTGATGTTTGTTTCAGAGGTTATTTTTGGTAGAAAGGATGGATTAGTATGTAAAGTAACTATCTTTATGGAAAATCAGATGAGGCGGTTTTGAAGAAAGTGCTTGCAGTTCAGAAACTTACCTAGTGGAAGTAATAGCCACAAGGAAGATTGTCTTCCAAGAAAGAAATGCGAGGTCAGACTTGACTGAAGGCTTAAAGGGGGATTGACCCAAGCTCTGCAACACAACTATGAGATCCCAAGGTGGAGAAGGATCTTTAAATCGGAGAATAAGCAAAAAGGTACCTTTAAGGAATGCTTTACATAGTCTTTACGAAGCTAGAGGGGAAGCATTATCTTCAGTGTGATAATCACAAATGGCTGCTAGCTGAAATTTGATGGTGGAAAAACTAGCACTTTCTTGAAAAAAATGAGGCTAGAAAATCCAAAACAGCAGGAATGGGAGCAGTAAAGAGGTATAATTGTCTCTGTTGTGCCCAGTAGGAGAATGTACTCTATTTACTTCTGTACATCTTCCTGGTCTAAGTTTATGGGATGGTAGTAAAATTTGGCAAACTGGAGAGGAAAGCCTGGACTGCCTAGCCATCATCAGAATTGGAGAAACCATGTGGTCAACTTGAGGCCTGGAATGTCCAGATGAGGCATCCCAGAGGAATGAGATACCAGATCTGGACTGGAGTCCAGTGTCCAAGGAGAACATAGGTGAGACCACAGAAAGGGAAACCAAACTTGCAAAGACTAAAAGGGGACAATGAGGATAACCTTGTTCTTCAACCAGAGTGCTTTCTGAAGAAATGTGAATATTAGAGGTAGGGGAAGGTAGGCACAGGAGACCGGAGGGCCAAACGTGGACTGCAGCATCTCTTGGTGGCTCGCAAGAGAGAGAATTTGGGTGAAAACTGCTGCACTTGTTGAGGTGTGAGATGAAGAGACTGCAGCAAGACTGACCCCATCAGTGAGAGATCCTTTCTGCCACTGTATGATTGAGACCACTTGTGAGGCATCAGAATAGTTCTGCTGAGCTTGTCAGCCAGAATGCTGGATTTCCCCGGTATGTGGAATGCTACCAGAAAGCAGCTGGAGGAGACCACCTACTGCCAAACTCTCATTGCTTCTCGGCAAAGGGGTAGGATCTGGTTCCCCCCTGTTTGTTGATGTACTATAGTACTGATATATTGTCAGTCTGGATGGCAATTGTTCCTTGAGGAAGAGAGTTCTGAAAGGCCTACAGTGCTAAAAGGACCACTCTCATCTCCAAGACATTTATATGTAAATTAGTCTCTTCTGGGGATCATGTGCCTTAAACAGTCCATCTCAAGAAATGCCCCCCTCACCCTAATTTGAAGGCATCCATGGTCAATACAGCCTTTGGGAGAGGGAGGGTAAACGGATGTCCTGAGAAATGTTGTTGGAATGGATCCACCACAATAGGGAGTCTCTGCAAACCTGAGGAAAGGTTTTATAGGATGACTCAAAGGCTGTCGAAGAATCGACCACTGCACTGCCATATTCCACTGGAGAATTCGAGTGTGAAGGTGAGCAGAAGGGTAACTGCTGCAGCCATGGAACCCAAGGCCTAAAGTACCAGCTTTGCTGGAGGGGTAAGGATGTGATAGAATCTGACTGACATGCAGTCTTCAGGAATGAAGTCTGTTTTCTGGTAGAAAGGCCAACTGATTGACTGTGTCCAGGCGAGTTCATATGAACTTCAAGACTTGAACTGGCTGAAGATGTAATTTTGGAAGACTGACTGTGATTCCCTGGGACTGACAGACAAATTAAGTAATCCCTGGCTTCTAAGAGTAGATGCCTGGTTGGAGCAGTGAGGAGCCATTTGTCCAAATAAGGAAACACTATGAATCCGCTCAGTCTAATATGAGCTGCTACACTGCTATACTCTTATGAACACTCTGGGGGCTGTGGTGAGATAAAAAGAAAAGGACTCTGAACTGGTAATGACTGGCCCCCAGCTGAAAGTGCAAATACCTCTGAGAACATCTGTTCATTTTGATATGATGGAACTCATCTTGGAAGTTTATGGAGCACATCCAGTCGTCCTTCTGCAGAAGAGGCAGCATGGGCTGAACCTTGACCACCCGTAAAGTACAGCTGTGTAAAATTTTATCATAATGGTAAATGTCCTTCTCTTTACTGTTGCAGTATTCATTACAATAGGTATCCCTGCCAGGGTGGCCCGACATCCAGCCAGTACACCAAAGCCTTTAGGTTGCTTTAAGGTACCATGTACATCACACGTATGCTCCCTGCGCAGCATACAGCATAAAGGTGACATACGGATGTACCATCCTCAGAACTGACAGCCCCAGTAGGAACGCCAGTCCAAGAGAAAAAAAAAAAAAAGGTAATCAGTACATACAGAAGAGAAATGTATGGTTTACTGTGGTTAAATGTATGGTTTACTCCCTTTGGTGTACTGGCTGGACCAGATGGCGTCCCGGGTTGCGTCCTACATGAACCCCAAGAAGAACTAATCCCTCAAGTAAAACTGCTGTACACTCTCAGCCTCACTACAGGATATGTGCCCAAAGAATGGCGTACAGCAACAGTGTTCCCACTCCACAAAGGTGGCGCTTCTGCGTACCCTGAAACTATTGCCCCATAAGCCTGACTAGCCTAGTCTGCAAGGCTATGGAGAGGATCATCATGGAACTCATAAACAAAGACATTGGGGACCTACAGACACTAGAACCTACCCAATTTGGCTTTGTCAAGGGCAGATCCTGCCTTTTGAACCTGGTTGACTTCATCGAAACAGTCACCAAGGCCATAGATGAGGGGAAGGTAGTCCACACAGCCTATCTGGACCTCACAAAGGCATTTGACACAATACCCCACTCGGGCATCATAGATAAGCTATCCAGCCTAAATATAACCCCCTATGTCACAAGATGGGTCACAAACTGGCTCAAAGACAGAACCCACAGAGTCAGAGTTGCTGGAGCCATGTCAGACTCGAAACCGGTCACAAGTGGCGTCCCACAAGGTTCTGTCCTGGGACCTCTCTTGTTCGGTGTTTACTTTTCTGAGGTACAGGCCAACGTGAGAGGACTATGGCTCACCAAGTTCACAGATGACTGCAAACTGGGCGCCATAATCAACTCTCCAGCTGACACAAACATCCTTCAAAAAGGTCTCGCAAGACGGATAACTGGTGCCAGAGCCATGGTCTAAAGCTAAATGCCAAAAAGTGTATAGTCATACCCTTTGGCAAAAACAATGTGCCCACAAATTACCACATATGTGGTAACCCATTAAGTACAGAGAAAGTAATTAGGGATCTGGGGACTCAAGTTGATAGCAATCTCTCCTTTGACAACCACATTGCCAAAGTGGTTAGAAAGACCTTCTACATAGCCCACCTCATCATGAAAGGATTCACATCTAGCTCAATAGAGGTAATCGTGCCCCTTTATTCATCCCTCATCAGACCCATCATAGAATACAATGCCCCCTTTGGGATGTACCTTACCCGACACCTGCAGCAATTAGAAAGACCCCAAAAGTACCTCACCAGGAGGATCAAGGGACTCAGATGCCATCTGCTGCTCGGTTAAAAAAACTCCAGCTCTACTCAGTTGCATACCGCCTACTTTGAGGTGATCTATGCCTGACATATAAAGCTATGTCCAACCCAGAATTAATGGACATGCTCCACCTCAGTAAATCTAAATCCCTTAGAGCCACGCGCTCGAGGGACTTGAACCTCAGCACAGAAATAAATAGAACATGCTGGAGGGACAGATTCATAACCCAGAGGCTCCCTTCGCTCTGGAATAGAATTCCAATTCATGTTAGGCAGAGCACCTCACTGACTCTCTTCAAGAAGAATCTTGATGAATGGATGGGGGATCGTAGGTTTGTCCCGGGGATTACTTCCGTGTCACTATTAGACAGAGGCACAGTAAACTAAACTTTAAAAGCGCACAGTATACTCAAATCAAGGGGTGGCGTAAGCCAAACACAATCAGGCAGGGCTTATAAATGACCCAGGGCAGATAGCCTAGTATGACCCTATGAACCTAAATGGACCAGGGGACAGAGGGAGGGAGTGAATACTGCAATAGTGAAGAGAAGACGACCTACTGTTATGGTAAGATTTTACACAACTGTACTGTCTTTCCATTTCATTGTTGCAGTATTCATTACATTAGGAGGAGTGCCAAAGCTCAGGAAGACACTTGGGAAGGACCAGCAGAGCCCTCTAGGAAGCCATGAAGGATGGCCTTAGCAAAACCAGCTCTAGCTCTGGAGACTCCATCCAACTTGTGCTTAGTAAATGTATGCACAGAAGTCTAAATAGCTGCCTCAAAAATAGAGTTAGTACCCAAACCCTTGAGAAAAGCACCAGAACAAACCAGAGCCCTAGTAGAATGAGCCTTAACAGAATAAGGAAGGCTCTTACCACAAAAGGAATAAAAAGAAATAAGAAATCTTCAAACTACTCTCTTAACAAAACTAGAATTCATCTACAATAAAGTCGCTAGATTTGCCACTGATCATCTCTATCACTCGCACCACTGTCTTGCTCTTAAAAGGTTAAACTGGCTAGAATTTCCCCACCATCTGCTTCTCTCTCAGCTTCAAATGATACATTCTGTTGGGTATCTACCCTCCTTCTGTCCAAATAATGCCTCAGTTGTTGCACTCTACTCCCCAAGGTCCCTATGAAGCTCTGAACAAAACCTTCAAATCTACAAGCCTAAAACTAGAATAGGACAAAACCTTTACAGGTACTCCCCAGCCCAATCTTGGAATACAGTCCCTTTGGATATCAGAAATATCAATCACCCACATAGTTTCAAAACTGCTACTAAAAACTATCTATACAGTACATGGATCTGTCACTGTAACTATCCTCCTTAGCTGACCACCCCTTGCTCTCCCTCTCACCTATCTCCCTTTCTATCCTCTATCCCTACTTATAAGTTGTACATTGTCTTAGTCCCGGCTAATGTCAAGCTTAATATTCTACGAGTGTGTAGTTAACTGTGCTGCATGACTTACCGATATAACTTGGTACTTACTCTCTGAATTGCCCTTGCAGATTATTGATGTTGGCATGTAGTTACTGTCTGAGTTTGTTAATCATGTGCTCATATTATGTTAATTTGTTTTTATAAATTACTGTATCTGAGTTTTTGTTTTTAAATGCATTATGTAACTGTAGAGCTTTTCTCCCCAGACCTCAACTGAAAAAGGACCTTGGCTCAGTTGGACTAATCCCAGTCAACAAATGTCAACTAAATAATTAAATACAATAAATAGCTTTTGAGATCCAAGAAGAAATAAATAGTTTGCTTGGATACAGCAGATCACAAAGACCTGGGATGAAAGGGGAAAAAAAAGAGATGATCAGATTTCCTAATAGTCTTAGTCTTGTCCAAATAAAATCTGAGTTATCTGTGCACATTCGACATGTGCAGCACCTTCTCACTGGCAGATTGTGGAGAAGGGAAAAAAGTGGGCAAATGAATAGACTTATTAAAGGGACAACTCATTCACCACCTTGTGCATAAAAGAAGGATTAGTATGCAAGGACACCCTGTCCTTCTGAAACACCAAAAAAAGGGCATGCAATAAGGGCTTGAAGCTCAGACACCTGTCTGCCACCACAAATAAAGACTAACAAAAGAACAGTCTTCCAAGAGCTATGTTGCAAGGAAGCTGAAGTTGCAGTGCATGATCAAAAGGAGTCAGAGTCAGTTTTTTCAAAACAAAATTAAGATCCCGGGGAGGAAGAACAAACTTCTTGGGAGGCCAAATATGAAGGACACCTTTTAGGAATTGTTTAGCCTCAAAACTAGAAGCTTATAGAGGAGATAAAGGCAGACAAGCAGAGACAACTGATAAATGGACCTCAACAGAAAAATAAGCCAACCCAGCATTGAGAAATTCACACAGATAAGACAGAACCAAAGGAATATCCACTGAAAAGTGGATCCAGGTTACAGAAAGACACCAAACAGAAAACCACTTCCATTTGGATAAATAGGATTTTCTAGTATTGGGTTTCCTGGCCTCCTGCAGGACCCTAAGCATGTCCTCAGAAAAAGGTGTCTAAGTAGAATCAAAATTCTATCACCCACAGTGTCAGCTGAAGAGTGGAAAAGTGGGAATGGATGAGAGATCCCTTGTCTTGTGTGAGTAGGTCCACCCTGTGAGGTAACTTGCGATGGTTGCCACTGGCTAAAGGCAGAAGAAGAGGGGAAAGTACAGTTGTGCAAAATCTTACCATAACAGTAGAAGTCCTTGCCTTCACTGCTGCAGTATTCTTTACCATATTGGATTCCCTGCCATGGAAGCCCAAACATCTGGCCAGTCTACCAAAGACTACTAATTGCTTATTTAAAAGGTATGCCAATCATCATTCAAAATACTCCCTGCACAGTTTATACCATAAAGCCGCTATGACATCAGCCGAGGCCAGACCCAGACTCTGCCTGAGGCAGGACAACCCATTTGTTAGGACTGTAGATGCATCCTTGAAGGACATCATCACTCCAAGGAACCCAAGAGGTAATCTGTACATCCAGAAAGGCAAGAGACTAGGAGGAGGGAGGGAGTGAATACTGCAGCAGTAAAGGCAAGGATATCTACCATTATGTAAGATTCTACACAACTGTACTATGTCCTTACATTCACTGCTACAATATTCTTTACCATATGGCAGCATGCCAAAGCTCAAGAGGAAACTGGGGAGGGAGAAGGTGCTAGTGCAGATTCCCCTAAAATGCCATGAAGAATGTCACTAACAAAAAACACACCTAGCTCTAGAGATATCATCTAACTTGTAGTGCTTGGTAAAGGTATGCTGCCTCAAAAATAGAATTAGTATCCAAGTCCTTGAAAAAAGCACCAGAAGAAGCCATGGCTCTAGTAGAATGAGCCTTAACTGAAGCAGGAAGACTATTGCCATGAAAAGTGTAACAAAAGGATATAGCCTTAGAAAACCAAGAAGAAATAGTTTGCTTGGATACAGCAAGTTCCAAAGATATAGAATGGAAAGAAACAAATAACTGATCAGATTTTCTAATAGCCTTAGTCTTATCCAAATAAACCTGAGTTGCCTATGCACGTTCAATGTATGCAGCACCTTCTCACTGTCATCTTACAGAGAGGGGAAAAAGTAGGCAGATCCTGGTTAAGTGAAAGCTCATTAACCACCTTAGGCATAAAAGAAGGATTTGAGGCAAGGGCACTCTGTCCTCATGAAAGATCAAAAAAGGAGGACAAGCCATAAGGACCTGCAACTCATCTGGCAGAAGTTAAGAGCTAACAAAAGAATGGTCTTCCAGGAACAATAATGCAAGGAGGCTGAACCAAAACAAAGTTAAGATCCCAGGGAGGAGGAACAGGCTTCCTGGGAGGTCTAATATTAAGGATGCCTTTAGGAAAATGATTCACCTCAAATCTAGAAGCTAGAAGAGGAGAAAAAGGCAAACAACCAAAGATACCTGATAAGTGGCCTTAACAGAAGAATAAGCCAAATCAGCATTGAGCAGCTCACACAAATAAGAGAGAACCAAAAGGAACATCCACAGTAAGTGGGTCCATGTTGTGAGAGAGACACCAAATAGAAAACCTATTCCATATGGTAAGTAGGATTTCCTAGTAGGTTTCCTGGCCTCTGGCAGGACTTGCAGCACATACTCTGAAACAAGTGTCTATGAGGAATCAAAATCCTATCACCCATAGTGTCTGCTGAAGTGTAGACAGGTGGGGATGGATGACAAGATTCCTTTTCTTGTGTGATTAGGTCCATGCTGTGAGTTAACTTGTGATGACTTAGATGCAGAAGGAGAGGGAACCAGTTCTGTCATGACTAAAAGGTAGTCACCCAACAAGATTTTAGGAGCATCCTATTGAATTCGGAACAGGACTTTCATAATGAGATGAAGGGGAGGGAATACATAAAGAAACATCACCTTTCAAGAAAAAGAGAGGGTGTCCACCTTCCATATCAGAGGACCTGGGACTCTGGCACAAAACATAAGTTGTCTGTTCAGAGAGGAGGCAAAAAGATCTGCTTGAGGGTTACCCCACTGGTGAATAATGCCCAAAAACTTGTCCCTGTGAAGTATCCATTCATGGGACTGAGTTAAGGACCTGCTTAGAGCTTCTGCTATGACATTTTGACCGGAAGGGATATAAACTGCCCGAAGAGTCACTTGATATTTGACAGCAAGATCTTATACAATAAGTGCCAACCAACAAAGAAGATAAGATCTTGTTCCTCCCTGTTTGTTGATATACCACATCACTGTGGTATTGTCTGTGAAAACCTTGAGAGAACCTGGAGAGAAAAGAGGATGAAAGGCCTGAAGAGCCAGTAGAAGAACTCTCATCTCTTTGACATTGATGTGCTCCTTCTGCTGATGAGGCAGCCACACATCCTGCACCTTCAGGGAGCCAAATGTCACCCCCTCATCCCATGTCTGAAGAGTCTATGAACAATTCCTGAGAGGGAAGAGGGGGATGAAAAGGAATCCCTGGATTCAGAGACAATTGCTGAATCCACTAGTGAAGTTCCAGTCTAAGACAAGGAAGAAGGCAAACTACAAAGTCTAGAGGATGAGCATGTTGTTAGCACACTGACTTCAGGAACCAGTGAAACTTTCTCATGTGAAGTTTGGCCAGAGGGAGCATGCCATGAAACCTAGAGCTCTCAAACTCCATGGCGGTAATGGAAGTCAGTGGAGGAAAAGTGTGAAAGAAAGAAATGAGAGTTAAGGCCTTTGCAGGGGGCAGGGATGCAAGCAATGGCACCATCTGAATCCTGCAACCCAGAAAAACATGATCCTGAGAAGGAGTCAGAGAAGACCTTTTAAAATGTATAGTGAACCCCAGGTTCTAAAGAAGGGAAATGGCAAAAAAAGAAGTTATGTACTCACCATAACATTCCATGCTTGTAGTCCATCTCATCCTTCATTCTTACATATGGGTTTGGGTTCGGGTTCGGCTCCGACTCGGCCTATTACAAAGCTCAAAGTCTTAGTTGGCTCGTGGCTAGGTAGGTATCCCATAGTGCACTAGTACAATCCCCAGATTTTGTTTGCTGCTAAATGAGGCATTAAGATTACCCGGCTGAGTTTGTCGGCTATCACATTGGTTGTCCCTAGGATGTGCATTGCCACCAGAAAGCACTGGGAAGATATCGCCCACTTCCAAACACGAATCGATTCTCGACAAAGGGGGTAAGATCTGGTTCCACCTTGTTTGTTGCGATACCATACCACTGACATGTCTGATTGGATTGCTATTGTGCCTAGAGGGAGAGAGTCATGAAGTGCTTGCAAAGCTAGAAGTACTGCCCTCATCTCTAGGACATTGATATGCAGGTGAGCCTCGTGATCTTGCCATGTGCCTTGGACAGTCCTGCCTAGATAATGCCCTCCCAACCCTATCTGGGAGGCATCCATGGTCACAGTAGCAATGGGTTGGTGAGGAAGGAATGGGGTGCCTGCTGTGAGTTGGTCGGGCTGAATCCACCAATGTAGATCCTTCTTGCAAGACTCTGTTATGAAGATGTGGTGAGATAGAGGCAGTTGTTGAAATGACCACTGGGACGATAGAAGCCACTGAAGAATTTGCATGTGTAATCTGGCAAGAGGGACTAACATTATGGTGGATGCCATGGTCCCTAAGAGTTTCAGCACCATCTTTGCCTTGACTTTCTGTAGAGGAAGTAGACAGAGGATTTGTTGTCTGAGATTATGCACTCTTTCTGTGGGAAGACGAGCTAACATGGCGACTGTGTATTTCTGCGCCTATAAAAGTCACAAATTGACAGGGCGATAAAGCAGACTTTTCCCAATTTATTGTAATCCCCAACTTGGAACAAAGCTGGATAGTGGAATCTCTGGTTTGTATGAGTAGATGCCTGGTGGGGGCGGTCAGGAGCCAATCATCCAGGTACGGAAATACTTGGAATCCTAGATGTCTCAGGTGAGCTGTCACTACTGCCATACATTTGGTGAACACTCTGGGGGCTGTGGTGTGACTAAAGGGCAGAGCACGAAATTGATAATGACTGGCTCCCAGCCAGAAGCGTAAATGACTTCTCGATGCTCTGTCCATTTTTATATGGTAGTATTCATCTTGGAGGTCTATGGAGCACATCCAATTGCCTTTCCCTAACAGAGGGAGTATAGACTGCAGTGTCACCATCCAGAACTTGGCCTTCTTTACGGATTAGTTTAGCTTGCTGACATCCAATATGGGCCTCCAGTCCCTTGTACGTTTTGGCACTAAAAAGAATCTGGAGTAAGTTCTGGATCCTATCTGGTCTGCGGTGACGGTTTGGATGATTCTGTTTGCGAGCAACTTTTTCACTTCTACAGTTGCTTGATCCCTGTGACTGGGTGGAACATCTGGGATCTTCTTGGGAGTGTGAAGTGGAAGAGAAAAGGGTATGGAGTAACCTCTGGTGATTATTCTTTGCACCCATTTGTCTTGAGTGATGTTTAGCCAGGCTTCTGGATACAAAGAAATGCAACCTGACTGGCTCCAGAAAAGCACAGCCAGAACTCACATCAGGAGCGCTGACAGGGATGGCCTCAAAAGGAATTGTGGCCTCCCTGGTTTTGTGGGCCACCCCTGCCTCTAGGGCGACGTCTTCCATTAGCTCCTCCTCCTCTGCCTCTGAAGGAGGAGTCACCCTGTGCATCTGGGAAAAATCTCTGGGACTTCCTGAACCACATCTTACCACCTCTCTGACCCTTAGGATATGGTCTGGAGGGGACAGTAAAACATACTCGCATGGCAGAGAGAGTTTTCCCTTCTTGTTCGCACCTGGTGTGTGTATCCTTTACCTTAGGTCCACACAATGAAGAACTGTCAAAGGGGGCGTTGGTAAAGGTAGACTTGAATGGCTCTGCAAAGTTACATAAACGCATCCAGGAGTGTCTCCTAAGGGAAACTCCTGAACCTGCTGCCCTGCTTGCTCCGTCGGCTGCGTAAGAGATCAGCCTCATGGAGGAGTTCATGATGGAATTTAAGGTGGACAACTGAGAAGACACCTTCTCAGGAACTCCTTCAGTAGATGTACAGATAGTAACCTCCTTGCACATATAAAAAAGCTATTTTATTCCACAAAATAATGTTCCACGATAAAAAGTAGTGTTTTATCATGGAACATTATTTTGTGGAATAAAATTGCTTTTTTATACGAACAAGGAGGTTATCGTGCACTTATTGGTGACACCTAGGCTTTAAGGATATCCGTTGTGCATCCATTCTGTGTGTATTCTCTTGAAGAGAATCTCCGAACTCCTTAAGGAGATCTCTTTGAAGCCTCGTAAAATGTGTTCTGAGAGTGAAAGCCGCTAAAGAGAAGATATGCTTCTATCTATATATATATGTATATGTATATATATATATATATATATATATATATATATATATATATATATTATATTTTATATGTATCTGTCCATGTTTCGAGACTCCTTATTCGGCGGATGGACAGATTAAGTCTCCGCTAACTCCTTCTTAGTGGCCACCGCCACCACCATGGCATCTACAGGCATGCCCTTGGACAAAAACTCTTTCTCTTTGGGGGAAGACAAAAATTTATTAGGTCTTCTGGAAACTGGCTCTACGACATCAGGAATCTCACACCTTTTGACTAACGAGATCTAAAAGTTCATCAAAAGGTGGAGACACCCAAGAGGCTGACTGTTGAGACCCGAAAGCCTTCAGGTACACTGACTCCTCATCAGAAGGGGTAGCAAGTGGGCTAACCACCTCTCTGCTTAAGAATCTCTAAGATGTCTACAAAGGAGACATCATCAGAGGATGACTTGGGGGACCCTTCTGACTCCTCGAGGTCAGTGTCAGAGGTAATGGACTCATCCTGGGAGTCTACATGCTTCTTCTTGCATGTTCTCTTCCGAGGGGGGCTCCTCAAAAGGGTACTCTGGGGAGGTCTCGAAGACTGGGGGCCACCAACCGGGGGCTCCTGAGGCTGCGGGTCTCTGCTGTCAAGAGAGAGAGTACGTGCTGAGACAGAGGTCGGTGCCCGAAGGGGAAGAGTGTCGGTACCCTTGTGTGGAGCTGAAGAGCGAGACAGCACACTCCTCATCATCTTGAAAGCAGATCACTCTGGCTCTGAAGACCACCTCAGCTCTGAGTAAATGGAGGATGTCATTGGCTCCAGAATGACCGGCTCCGAGATAGATGTAGGATCCAAGCTCACCCTAGCTGACGCACCGAGAGGGAGACTAGGAACTGAGGAGGCTCGGGTCCAAGTGTCTCTGTCGGGGCCGACTGGTGAGCTTCGGCTCCTAGATACCACAGATGGTGCCGAAGGTATTGGAGTGGAAATTGGCTCCGAGACAGCCTCGAGGGAAGCTGGAACCAAGGGGTTCCACAACAAGTGGTACCAAACACTCCTGCTCTGAAGGCCTGACACGGCTCAGAGGAGGAACCACAATGGGGGGGGGGTGGACTCAGGTGGCTCCGAAACCGACTGAATCGGAGCCAACAATAATTTTGGCAAGGCAGACGACTTCAGGAGTCTGAGCACTACTCTCTCCACATCTTCCTCTGACATGCACCTGTAGGATCTGGATGACAGGGTAGGTGATCTGGATCTCTGCAGAATTGGAGATCTTAAGGTTAGAGAGACCGCAAAGGATCTCTGGACCAGCTCTGATGTAGTTTTTCAGTAGTCAGCTCCGAAAGGCTTTGGGCTGAAACTGAAGTGCCAATATCAACAACCTCGACTGGCTCCGAGGACAGTGGAGCTGAGGAGGCAGAAGTCTTATCCAGTTTTGATTGTTTTTGAGGAGGTTCCAAAACACTAGTCAGCACCGGAGAATGCCTTTTGGCTGACTTAACCTTCTCTTTCTTGGAAGAATGTGATTTCGAAGAGGAGGAAGAACTCGCTAAGTCTTCCTCGAAGGAAGGCTTGAGGAGACCTTTCAAAATTAACCTGTTCTTCCGCTCCTGGAGAACTCTGGAGCTGAAGGAATGGCAAAACAAACAAGTTCCTGCAAATGAATGGCTCCGAGACAATATACACAATTACTATGGCCATCTGAAATTGACATCTTCTTGAAACCCAAAGGTTTGTGGTCCTTAGACTCTTTAGACATAATAGCTAGCTAAGGAAGTAAGCAGGAAAACACAGGCACAATGAGGACTAGGTCCTCTAACTTAAACGGGCCTAGCACTAACAACACACACAGACAAGGAAAGACATAAAAAGGACTATGTTCTCTAACTTAAACGGACCTAGCTGGATAGGCTAAGTTGTAGAAAGAAAATGCCAGAAACTAGTAACAGGCAAGGAAATATCAAACAACACTGCACACAAGCTAAATTTCTAACTTTATAACTTTCTAAATAGAAATCCAAGGCCCCAAAGAGCAGACCCACAGAGAAAAAACTCTGTAAAAATCAACAAACACTGCACACAATATAATAGTAAATATAAGCATGAAAACGCAACGTTAATTAGAAACTAGCACACAGGATACCAAAAAGGTGAACAAGGGCCAACCAGTTCTCGACAAACTAACCAAAATGAATGTCAAAAACACTCCAAAAGGTCAGAAAAAACACTCCTAATACTACTAAACTCTATCTAGGCAATGATAATTTGCTATAGCAAACAGTAAAGTGATAATAATAGAAAACATTTTTAACAGCCACAGCCAAGCATGAAGCACTTCTGAACTCATAGACGAGGCAAATGAGATTTGGGGATTGTACTAGTGCACTATGGGATACCTACCTAGCCACGAGCCAACTAAGAGACTTTGAGCTTTGTAATAGGCCGAGTTGGAGCCGAGGATCGGCTTTGAACCCATATGTAAGAATGAAGGTGAGATAGGACTACAGAACATTTAAGGTTTTGCAAAAGGGTCTCTGGAGAGGATGCCTGAATCAACAGGTAGTCTAAGTACGGAAATATTTGGATCCCTCGAAGCCTGCAAAAAACATTCACAGGAGCAAGACATTTAGTGATCACCCATGGGGCAGTAAAAAGGCCAAAGGGCAAAGCAGAGAATTTAAAATGCCAGGAAGCAGAGATGTGCAAAAGATTCCTGAAAAGAGGATGGATCAGAATATGGAGATAAGCATCCTTGAGATCCAGAGGCACCATACAGGCTTGAGGGAGCAAGAGAGGAAACAGAACCTGAAGGGACAACATCTGAAAGGAAGGAACTTTTAGAAAAGTATTTAGATGAGAGATGTCTAGAATAGGGCTCCAAGAGTCCTCTTTTCTGGGAACTAGACACAACCTGGTGTAGAACCCTTTCCCTCTTTGGGACACAGGCACCTCCGGAATAGTACCCGAAACAAGACAGTTTGAAGAACCTCTGGGGAAAAAAGGAAATTGTACCCATTGAGGCTGTGGAATGCACAAGAAAGGAGGACGGGATTTCCACACCATGAAGTACCCCTGATGAACGAATGACAGAACCCAAGAATAACGAGTGTTCTGAAGCCAAACAGGAAAAGAAAGAGAAAGGCGAAGGAAGCAAATGAGACAGCTTATCAGAGGCCACAGACACTACAGAGGGATCAGCAGCAGGATATTTATACAGGAAATAATCCTCGGGCACCGTATAAAACCTGTCAGACTTCTTGGGAGCAGGAGCAGAGAATCAGGCACAAGAAAAACATTGAAAAATTATTCCAGCAAAGCAGCCAAAACAGGAAGAATAGCCGCAGGTTTAGGAGATTCCAACTGCAGCAACTCATAGTAAACTCTTATAGATAGAGACCTGAGAATAATCCCACTTAAAAAAAAAAAATCCATCATCCTAGAGTGTCTCTCAAAAGGATAATTTGGACTAATAGAGTCCTCCTCATCTGACCCAAAGCCAAAGAAGGCATTTGAGTAAGCTTCATCCTCAGAAGAATCCTGTTCTCTAGGCCTTTTAAGGGGAGTAGAAGACCAAGGAAGAGCAATAACTGAAACCCCTTGAGGAAGTTTTAAGGACAATAAAGCAGTGAACAGCCCCTAAGTGAAGGCCTGCCACTCACTCTGTGGATCCCTAGGAGCAGAAGAAACAATTTTTTGGTTCTTTTGTAAAGGAACTTCTCCAAAAAACTGAGAAGACTCAAACCTGGCATAGCAGTCATTAAACATAATAGGAACTTCTTCCAGAACTAAAAACTGAGGAACTCCCCTAGGCCCCTCAGAAAAAAATCAACCGTAGTTCCCCCTTAATGTCTGAGACAGACACCTGCAAAGCCTCTCCAGATATGCTGCCAGCCAGACCCTCACTGGCCTCTGACACGGTCGTGGTACAGTAATCCGATAACAGAGCCGGGGAGCCTCCAGGTTTGTAATGACCTCGGGAAAAACACCTGGCAGAGGCTGGACAGCAGAAGATTCCAGTCATACATTTTCCAACTTCTTCCTTAATGGCTGACCCTCGGGGCAAGAGATTCCTTCCATTGTATCTTTAGCGAGAAGCTTAAGATGCTGGTTCTCAAGATGCAAGGAAAGGGAAGAAAGTCTATTGCAAAGGGTTTTTGGAACAAACACCTGACAAACAGAACAGGACAATTGGTCATGACACGCTCCTAGGCAAAAAAGACACATCATGGCAGTCTATGTGGAATCTGTCTCCCATACTGGCATTTACCCTTCCTGGATGACATTAACTTTAAGGAGCACTAAAAACACAACAAAAAATAAAAACCCCAACAGGTCACTTATCTGCAACTGGAAAGAAGTTACCAAGCAGGCGTAGGTAGTCTCTAGAGAACAAAAATGCATACAACTGGCAGAAACAGATGCAGGAAAACAGACCAATGGTGAAAAGATAAATTCAGAACTGACAGCAAAGAAGTTCTGTTTATGGTAGGCCTGAACGTCACCTTTATACCGTACGTTAAACACAAGGAGTGTCTGGTGACGTTCAGTGTACCTTTTAAATAAGCAACTGGTAGTCTTTGGTAGACTGGCCAGACATTCTAGCTTCCGCGACAGAGAATCCCATACAGTAAAGAATACTACAACAGTGAATATAAGGACATCCAATACTGTCTCGCCGAGAAGGGAGTCACCAACAAGTTTTTGGGATCATCCAGTTGAATTTTGAACAGGACATTTGCAATGAAGGAAAGGGGAGGGAAAACAAAGAACAAGAAAAAGACCGAGCATCCGCCTTCCAAACCAGAGGACCTGGGACTCTGGCACAAAATAAAGGAAGTTGTCTGTTCAGAGGGGAGAGGCAGAGAGACTGGTGGACAATATCCAGAAACACATCCTTGTGAGGCATCCATTCATGGGATTGAATTAAAAACCTGCTCAGAGTGACTGCCACAATATTTTGACCTGAGGAAATGTAAACTTCCTGAAGAGTCACTTGATACAGGGCAGCAAGATCCTACACCAGGAGTGCCAACCGGCAAAGAAGATAAGGTCTTGTCCCCCCGTATGTTTACATACCACATCACTGTGGTATTGTCTGCAAATACCTTGAGAGGTCCTGGGGAGAAATGAGGATGAAAAGCCTGAAACATCAGCAGTAGAGCTCTCATCTCTTTGACACTGATGTGCTCTCTCTGTTGAAGAGGCAAACACACACCCTGCACCTTTAGGTAGCCAAAAGCTGCTCCCCATCCCACATCTGAAGTGTCTGCGAACAGCTCCTGAAATGGAACAGGGGGATGAAAAGGGAGTCTTCGATTTAGAGACAACTGCTAGATCCACCAGAGAAATTCATTCTTGAGGCAAGGTAGAAAAGTAACTGCAAATTCTAGGGGATGTGCATGCTGAAGCCAAATTGACTTCAGAAACCACTGAAACTTTCTCATGTGCACTTTGGCCAAAGGGAGCATAAGGATGGTGGATGCCATGAATCCCAGAGCTCTCAAACTCCCTGACTGTAACAGAGGCTAGAGGAGGAAGAAGAGTTTGAAAGAAAAAAATGAGTGTCAAGGCCTTGGGAGGAGACAGGGATGCCAGCAAAGGCACTGTCTGAATCCTGCACCCCAGAAAAACATGATCCTGAGAAGGAGTCAGAAAAGACTTTTTGAAATTTATTGTGAACCCCAGGCTTTGCGGAAGAGAAATGGCAAAAAAGATTTTGCAGCAGGATCTCTGGAGAGCATGCCTGAAACAGGAGGTTGTCCAAGTAAAGAAATACTTGGATCCCCTGAATCCTGCTGGTGAATACCCTTGGAGCAGTAGAATGGCCAAAAGGCAAAGCAGAGAAAATGCCAGGAAGCAACAGAGAAACATAAAAACTCCCTGAAAAGGGGGATGGATCAGAATATGAAGAAAAACATCCTTGACAGCCAGAGACACCATATAAGCCTGAGGAAGCAAGAGGGAACAAGGTCTGAAAGGACAACATTCGAAAGTAGGGCACTTTCAGAAAAGTGTTTAGATGAGACAAGTCTAGAATTGGTCTCCCAAGTACCCCCTTTTGTGGGTACTAGAAGTATCCTGGAATAAACCCCCCACCTCTTCGGGACACAGGCACCTCTTGAATAGTATCCAGAGTCAAAAGATCCCAAAGCACTTCTGGGGAAAAAAAGAGAGTTGTTCCTGGGGGGCTGAGGGATACCCATAAAACAGGGAAGGGATTTACATACCATGAAATAGCCCGGGTGAATAATGGACAGGACCCAGGAATCCTGAGTAATTAGTAGTCAAACAGGAAGAGAGAGTAAAGTGTCTGCAAAGAACAGGATAGGCAGACAGCACCTGGTTTATCTGAAAAAGGAGACTTCTGAGGAGCTGAAGTCTGAGTAGCCTTAGCAGAAGGAGCCTGCTTGCCACCCTTTTTGCCCATAGGAGTTGCCTGAAAAAAAAGGCTGGATTATTGGGGAAGTTTCTCTAAAATTTAGGCACAGGAGAAACAAATAATAAGTTATGTACTCACCATAACGTTCCATCTGAGTAGGTGGCTTAATTTGTCTGCAACCTGTGGGGTCTTGGATCCGATATCAGATCCGAGCCGACAACTATTCATACAGCTATGGATCTGAGCTCCTAGCTCCTCCCCTCACCCATAATCCCTTGCCAACCCCAAATGACCTCAGATCAAGTTTGTCCTCCTATATACCTGAAAAGGTATTCCAACAGGAAAAGGCAGGAAAAATACCAACATCTAACTCTTCTGAAGGCCAGGGGGAAGGAGGGGGGATGGTTGCAAACAAATGAAGCCACCTACTCAGATGGAACGTTATGGTGAGTACATAACTTCTTAATCTGGAGTAGGGGACTTCATTTGTCTGCAACCTGTGGGACAAGAGTCCCCAGCTACCTGAATCTTGGGCGGCCATCATGGAAGGATGTTCTGGAGCACTGCGGAGCCAAAGGATGCTCTCCCTCTGGAGTTGATGTCCAGTTTGTAGTGGTTAATAAAGGTATGAGATGAGGCCCAAGTGGCTGCCGAGCAAATATCATCCAAGGGCACTCTAGATCTGAATGCAGTAGAAGTAGATATGGAGCGAGTGGAATGTGCACGAACCCTTTGAGGTGCGGGCCTCCCAGAAGTCTCATAAGCTAGAAGGATACAGTGGGAAATCCAGTGTGATAAGGTGACCTTCGAAAGGGTTTTACCTAAATTGAATTTGGCAAAGGAAATGAACAGCTGATGTGATTGTCTGTGACCAGCAGTCCTATGAATACAGAAACGCAGCTGCCTGTGCACATCTAATGAATGCAGCTTGTATTCTCCTTTATTTTGATAACGAGGGAAGAAAACAGGAAGATTAATGGGCTGATTGATACTGGTTTCTGAGGCCACCTTAGGTAGAAAGGACGGATTGGTCCTGAGGTACACTCTATCCTGATGAAAAACCAAGTACGGAGGTTTTACGGAAAGAGCTTGAAGTTCCGAAACTCTTTTCGCAGAAGTGATGCCTACCAGGAATGCTGTTTTCCAAGACAGGTATTTAAGATCAGCCGAGGCAGCTGGTTCAAAGGGAGACGCAGTCAAGGCTTGAAGAACTAGCGATAGGTCCCAAGGGGGTATGGCTTCTTTGATAGGGGGCCTGAGTGTCTCTTGTCCTATGTGGTAATGGGAGATATTCTTGCCCTCTAAGAATTGTGAACAAAGGATGAAAACAATGGTGGGTCACAATCATAGTGAGCTGAAATTATACCCTTTCGGATGTAATGGAAGAAAGACAAACCTTTGTCCAATAACTCAGTAAGATATTGAAGAGCCACACTCAAATTTGGCTCGAGCAGCAAATCCTTTGCTGCACACAAAATAAAAATCTCTTCCATTTTCCTCATTACACTTTCCTTGTACTAGGTCTTCTGGCTTCAAATCACATTCAAAACTTGTTGGGAAGCTGAGACCTGCTATGTAGTTCAAAACAGAATGTGCCAAACTGTTAGATGAAGAGTGAAGAGCTTGACATTGAGCAGATGCCGTCCTTCTGAGACAATAGGTGTGGAATCAAAGGTACTGCCAGAACCATGGAGGCTTCATACCAGACTCCTCAGCAATGGGTACCAGTGCTGCAAGAACCAATCTGGAGCTATTAAAAATCATCCTTGGCTTGTCTTGTCTGACCTTTAGAAGTACCTTTGGGAGGAGAGGCAGAGGTGGAAAGGCATACACAGGTGCCAACTGAAAGAAGCATCCACTTTCCGGGCTGTGTGATAGAAACCTTTAGGTGCAAAACTTTGGCAGCTGGTGGTTTAGTGGAAGCGAACAGATCTATGTCTGGAGTTCCCCATGACACTGTCATCTGAAATACATG
The DNA here is from genome assembly GCF_019279795.1 of Protopterus annectens. Taxonomy (NCBI): domain Eukaryota; kingdom Metazoa; phylum Chordata; order Ceratodontiformes; family Protopteridae; genus Protopterus; species Protopterus annectens. Next base: position 928,078,436 of record NC_056729.1, read on the forward strand.
AAGATCCAGTTTCACTTTCGTGGGATCCATAGTTGCCTGCTTAACACATCTGCTAAGGGTTCTGTACTCCTGGCAGAAACCTTGCCAGTTGGCTGCAAAGCAGCATGATCTCCCACAAAATCATTGCTGCCTGCATAGAGGATAAGAATGCTGTTCCCCCTTGTTTGGTGTACTCACATGACAGTTGTGTTGTCTATTAGAATGCCACTGCCTGGAAGAGAAGTAAATCCTTGAGAAAGCCAATGTACAAACTGGACTGCTAACATCTCCCTTCATGTTGATATGTAGATGCTGCAATCTGTGAGCCACTGTCTTGTATCACACTCCCACATTCAGGGCCGAGCTCCCCAAGCTGTCCTGAGGCATCTGTCGTTAGAATCTGGCCTTCGCCTCTGGCGGAGTCACAGAGTCCCTTGTTTAGGTGGCATTCCTGAGCCCACCACAAAATTCCTTTGAATGCAAGGTATTTGAATAGTGTCCAAATCCTGGCAGTGCTGTGTCCCTTGCATTTTTGAGATACCATGGCAAGCTTCCTCACTTATGCAGTTTGGCATTGGGAAGTACCAGAATACAGACTGCCATAGACCCTAGGAAACTGAGGACTGTCCTTGCAGTCAGCCAGGACTGATGAGATAGTTGATGGAAGTAAAGATTCTTTTGTTTGTCGGGGTTAAAAAAAGGCCATCTGGGTTGCTGTATTCAGTCTCACACCAGCACATGTCTTGAAGGGTACTAGACTGGACTTATTCCGTTCTGAATACCCTAGGCATCACCAGCACTGCTATCACATATTCCAAATGATGCTGAAAACACGTCGTCACTACTTGAGCCAGAATCAGGCAATGCGTCAAATAAGGATAGATTTGTATTCCTTTTAGCCTGAAGAAAGCTATCCTGGAGCCAGAACCTTTGTGAATACTCTTCAGTACCCAGTAGATAATGAGCAATGCAGAACTGATAATGAGAATTCCCAGCTTCAGCTGAATGCCTTCCTGCAAATTAGTCTGATAGGAACATGAAGATACTTCCTTCCAGGATCCCAAAGTTACCATCCAGTGATCTTTGCCCAGCAGAGGTAAAAGCTGTTGTAACGTCCAACATTTGAACTTGGGAATGTCCAGATAGTGTTGAGGGATAGACAGATCCAAAGTGGTCTCCCGTGTTCCCCTTTTTTGGTACTAGGAACAGAGCGAGAATAAAATCTAAGGCCTTTCTGGCTGGGAACCGGCTGAATGGCCCCAATTTGAACAACAGAGAGAATTTGCTTGTGAGACTCCTTTCGCTGTTGAGGGAGGAATGTCTGGCATGCCTTTGAGAAGAGTAAGGTATGGAAATAAAACCACCGTAACGGTGGTGAATGATATCAATACCCATCTGTCTTGGGTAAATTAAACTCCAGTTTTCTTTGAAGAGTGTAACTCCTCAAAGGTGCTGCCAGATAAGATTCTGGCAGCTGAAGAGCAGGTCATTGTGTCTGTTCTGAAAAGGACGGCCCTGCCTCACCAGAGACCCAGTGGGTGAACTCCTGTTCAGGCCTAAAAGAACCTTGAAATCTGCCTCTACCGCGTCTAGACCTACCCTAGACTGGGGAATCATAAACAGGATATGTCCACCCCTTGTGAGAGCCAATTTCTACTAAACTTGGGAGGCTAGACCTTGCAAAATCTTTAACAGTCTCATAGACTTAACATGTCTTCTTTTCTTTAGAACTAGCTACAGGCAGAACCAAACACATCAGATTGGCGAGGAGCATCTAATCCTTGTTTTCATGCTCAAGCTAAGTTACTGATCCAGCCAGAACATAAGGAACGAACCAGTGGCCACTTACCGAAGAGGCCTGCACAAAACCACATTGCAAAGAGATGCTTACCCACCTGTTCCAGAAACATGAACTAAATCTGCAACTCTTTACACTCATGCACCTTCCGTAGAAGCATCTACCTTAGACTTTAATTGTGAAAGGAGATATTTTGGTATTTTCAGCATGTGAAACTGGCGGTTCAAAGCTCTCATGGCCAAAGTGGAAAGTACACTTTCTTTCCCATCTATCCAAAGCCCTAGCCTCTTTATCTGGGAGGAACCCAGGTTGCAACAACAGAAGCCTTAACACCTTTAGGCCTAATGAAGAAACAGTTTCTGGGTCTGCCTAGGACTCTTAAAAAAGATACTTATGAGCACAGGCACCCTATAATATCCTATCGGTGGTTTGAAAACTGGAGCAGGAGGCAAAGAGGTCAGGGTTCAGAGAAATCTACAAAAACATCCTCTACCACATCTAGAACAGGAGGTATAGCTAAGGCCTGTGCTGGGGTAGAAACAAAATTCCCTAAGCCTTTTCCTGGAATCAGAGAAATCCTGACCTTCCCATTTCAAAATGCTCCCTCTCATGGAATGAAAGGTCTCTGAAAATGAAAAATCCTCAGGAGGAGGCAGAAGGAGTAAAGTCATCTACATCAGGAGATCAGAGTAAAGGGAATACTCCTGCAAGTCTTCAGCCGAAGACTCAGAAGCATCGAACACTGCTCAAAACTCCCAAGCTCAGGTTCCACCTAGGCCTCTTATCAGGAGGGGCATAGAACCTCTAATCATTGTAATCAAATCTTCTGCCATCTTAAGCATATGCTTCAACTTCAGTACAGACCCTGAAGAACTGGGGGTAACTCCTGAAACAAAACCTGGCCTGCCCCTGGGAGAGAAGCCTTACCCAGAGGCCTAACCACCTTAGGAAGGGAGGGAAGAACAGCTACCTAGAGAGCCCTTCCGCCTGGCCTACCTCCTGAGAGGTCACATCACGAGAAATGTCCAGAAGTCTCTCCTGGGATTCCAAAGAAATTTCTGGCGAACCCCTGGCTCCACGAGCCCTCTAAAGAACCGGCGTCGGGGTGAGCAGTTCTTTCAACCTAGGCTTGCTTTTGTCATTGGCTCTATGAAGCGCAGCTCCGGCGGCATTAATTACCTTCAAACTAACCTGGACTAGCTTTAAGTCTTGGCTAACTAGACTGTGGGGCGCAGGGCCAGGCCTAACGGAAGACAGATTTGATCTAGGTGGCGTTTCCACGAAAACTTTGTATTTCTGGGTCGGTAGCAGGGAAGACCCAAATAGTCCTCTAGCGAGGCGGAGAAACCTCCTGGATCGTCTGTCCATTAAAATGTGGTAGTACGCATCCTTGAGGTCTATTGAGCACATCCAGTCATTCTCCCGCAAGAGGGAGAATGGATTGAAGAGTGACCATTCGGAATTTTTCCTTGGTTACCGACAGGTTCAGGAGGGAAAGGTCTAGAATTGGTCTCAAGTCCCCTGTCTTTTTTGGCACCAGAAAAAACCTGGAGTGAAACCCTAATCCGAGCTGGTCTGGGGGGACAGGTTGGATGGCTCTTTTCTCTAGCAGCTGCTGGATTTCTGCGGCTGCACCCTCCCTCTGAGTGGGTGGTACATCGGGGAGGTTTCTGAGTCTAGGGACATGCTGCATTGGGATTTTGTAACCTCTGGATATGATACGAAGCACCCAACAGTCTGACGTGATGGACTCCCATGCTGCCAGGTACCTCGAGAAGCACCCCCCCCCGACTGCCTCCGGAGTGGAGCAGTCGGGCAACCCTTCAGGGCTGTTGCGTGGGCCGATCAGAGAAGGATTCTCTGGACCCAAAATTTCTCGGAGCCCCTCTGCCTCTAGGGCAGCGTCCTCCCTGTCTTCCTCTGCCACGGAAGGACTGGTTGTCCGGAGCAGGTTGGGAATGTTGTGATTTCTGGAACCACATCTTCTTCTGTCCCATTTGGTTCTTGGAGAAGGACCTCTGGAGAGCAGAGAAGCAGACTCCGACGGCAGACGTCTTCCCATCCTTCTCGCTCTGGACAAGTGTCTCACGAATGGTCTTGCCAAACAAGGCAGAACCATCAAAGGGGGCATTCGCAAAGGGCGCCTTAAAAGGCTCTGCGAAGTCGCAATGTCGGAGCCAGGCCTGGCGTCTCATAACTAGGCCCGCTCCGCTAGCTCTAGCAGCTCCCTCAGTGGCGTGGGACAACAGCCGCATAGAGGTGTTGGAAATAGATCTAAGAGTGGCCATACGAGTAGAGCACAACTGCTTGTCCTTCGCCGACATGGACTCTGGGGGGAAAGCAGCGTATTCGTTAATAAGATCTCGCTACATCCTGATGACATGTGCCATGTAGTTCAGGGACCTTACTGAGAAGGTCGCTAAACTAAATACCCACTTCCCAAGGCAATCCATCGAGCGGGACTCCTTGCTCAGTGGCTGGACCGAGGGGCTCTCCTGAGCTAGTTCCCTCTTAGTGGCTGCCGCCATCAACATGGCATCTACGGGGGGACCCTTGCTCCAGTGGGACCGGTCTGCGGGGGGGGGGGGGAGCTCAACATCCTATCCGGGCGTTTAGGAACTGGCTCCACAGTGTCCGGCTCCTTCCATGCCCTGGTGGTAATAAGGTCCACCAGGGGGTCGGCCGGAGGGGACACGCAAGAGGTAGACGGGGCCTGCTTTGAATGCCTCCAGGAACACGGACTCATCGGAGGAATCCTTGGGGGCAGACCCCCCCCCCAGATCCTGAGCATTTCCATGATGTCTCCAAAGGAGAGATCCTCAGGGGGTGACCTTGGGGAGCCTTCCCCTTCATCCAAGTCCGTGTCCTCTGTTAAGGACTCTGGGGAGTCCACGTGCCTCCTCTTACACTTGTGCTTGCAAGGCACTTCCTCGGGGGGGGGGGCTGTCTGAGGAGGTCCCACCAGCAACATCCTGTTCCAATGGAACAACCTGGGACATCAAAGCAGGCTGTCCCTGTGGCCGGGTGATGGGAGCCTGACCCAGCAGAGAGGGAGTGCAGGGTGGAGCCGAGACAAGAGCCGGGGGTCCGGATGCTCTCGACAGAGCCCTCTCCACTGCATCGAAGGCCGAGGGGGAAGCCGCTCTCCCTGGGTTCCAAAAGTCGACTCCCCCTCGGATCCGATGAAGGGATCGGAACCAGCGCCGAGACCGTCATATCCGAGGGACCAGTGTGCTCCGACCTGGATGGAGCCGAAGGCACACTGAATCCCTGGGATCCGAAGCTCGCCCCACGGCTCCGAGAGGTCAGATCAAACAATGGAACTGACAGACTCGAGGGCAGGGTCGGATCCGAAGTACTCAGTACTGTTGGCGCCGACCCACCCCCGTCTCCGACGCTGACAAGCTCCAAAGCGCTCCGAACCCGGGAAGCGGGTCGGAGAAGGAGCAATCGGAACAAAGAAAGGTGTCGAGCTCCCACCCGAAGGGGGGGGGGAGGCAAGAGCACTCCCATCTGCAGCTGGGCCTGGACGAACCTCCTCATCATCCGGTCCAAGTCTGCATCAGACAGGCTGTAGGTTGATCTGGAAGAGGCCACCGAGGCAGGCCTGGAATGCCGCCTCGATGACCACAATGGAGATCGGGTCTCCTCCTCCTTGGGTCCCAGGGAGAAGCAAGGAGATCGGAGCCGAGGAGGAGGAGACCTGGAAGCCGTGGAGGGAGAAGCCCGCTTAGCTGGGGGCCCTCCGCTTGTGGTGCTTCTCCCTCCGTTTCTCCCTCCTGGCCTCCCTGTCCTCCGGCGCTTTAGTGGAAATTTGAATCCCAGCCGGGGGAAGGGGGGCAGGAGTGGCTACCACCACAGACTGAGGAGGTGCCATGGGAGGAGCGGAGGCCGGAGCCTAATCTGGGGGCAAAAGTCCCGCCAGAATCAGCTTCGACCTCCGCTCTTTCAGTGCCCTGGGGTTGAACGCTGCACAAATGGTACAGCCCGAGGACAGGTGTTCAACCCCAAGGCACCGAACACACCGAGTGTGGCCATCTGCTGGAGAGAGCTTATGGCCACACTCGGTGCATTTAGAAAAAATAGGCTTAGGGGCCTCTGCCATACCTAAACTAAGGCTACACAAACACACTAGACCCCAAACGCAATCACACACAAGCACACACTAACGAAAAAGCGAGGGGAGGGTAAAAAACTAAAAATTCAAAGTTAACAGGCTAAAGAAAACCTAGCACACTCACACTGATTAAACTACGAAAAAAAAGACTGTGAAAATACACTTATCTATAAGAAATCGCCATGAGCTCACAATTCCGCTGACACACTTTAGAGCGGCAAACTAGATCTGAGGTCATTTGGGGTTGGCAAGGGATTATGGGTGAGGGGAGGAGCTAAGAGCTCGGATCCATACCTGTATGAATAGTTGCCGGCTTGGATCCGATATCGGATCCAAGACCCCACAGGTTGCAGACAAATGAAGTCCCTACTCCAGATCACATGTTTAAGTTTCTGTAAAGCCTTGCCCTTATCCCAGAAGGGACATAAATATAGCAGCAGCATATTCACCAAACAAGTGTATACTATCAAGAGGGGCATCCATCAACTTAGCTTAATATCATCAGGCAAAGGATAAAGCCGAAGCCAAAAATACCTCCTCATTACTGACCTAAAAAACAGCAGCCCTACAGGAAGCACCTGCTGCATCATAACTACACTTGATGAATGACAAGTCACCTGGGAGGAAGTCCATAAAGGAGAAAGAGCAGAAGTTTTACAGAGACTGGAAGATCAAAAATAAACTGACAAGTCTGGGATATGACAGCCAACAGACATATGGGTCCGATAATTAACAGCCCTAAAAACCAAGGCAGCAAAAGTGTAAACCTTCTTGCCTAGCCTTTCCATGGTTCTGCTATCTTTATCAGAGGACAGTAACTTGGAAGGAAGCAATTGAGAGGGGTTGTCAGAGGCTACAGACACCACCACGGTGTAAGCAGCAGGACACTTGTACAAAAATTTACAGTCCTCAGGAACCCTATAGAATATATCAGGTTTCTTGGGAGCAGGGCCTGAGAGTCTGGAGCCTTAGAAGCATTGGAAAATATATCCAACAAGGCAGCCAAAACATGAGGAACAGCAGAAGGTTTACAAGAGCCCATTTGCAACAACTCATAGTATCTTTTATGTACCTCAGGTACCTAAGCACAATCCCATTTAAAGAACTCCATCATCCTGGAGTGTGTGTCCCTAAAAGAAATGGAGTGTGTGTCCCTAAAACAAATCTGTTCAAAGGCGGTATCAGGACTGTAGATTCCTCTTCCTCTGATCCACAGTCCAAAGCAGAAGAAGAGTAAAGCAAGGGATTCCACATCCAAATTCAGCACCTCCTCAGAGCTGTCCCCTTGGTCTTTTTTAGGGGAGTAGAGGACTAAGGGGAGGGGAGGGGCTGGAATACAAAATCCCTGATGAGGTTTCAATGCCATCAAGCACTAAACAAACCCTGAGTGAAGGCCGGCTATTCACTTTGTGGATCCTTAAGAGCATGAGAAATATGTTTAGTCTTTTGCTTTTTCATCAATGGGATGTCTGTCTTATAAAATCTGGAAGCTTCTGGCACAGAACTACATTTAATGATTGTAATAGGGACTTCTCTGACTAACATCTGAGGAACACCCCTAGGCCCCTCAGAAATAATCTGCTGTGGTCCCCCCCCACCTAGTGCCCAAAACGGATGTCTGTCATACTTAAAGTAAGATCACTGCCAGCCTCCAACCTGGTCAAGGCAGACGAATCTAATGACAAAGCCAGGCGAACCTCTGGGCATTCACTTCCATGGGAGAGGTGTCCAGCAGAGGCTGAACAGCAGAAGATTCTGGCCTAGGCTTCTTGGCCATCTTCTTCACTCACAGCTGTCCTTTGGAGTGGGAAGTACCCTCCACTGTGTCTTTAGCAAGAAGCTTAAGACGCTGATTTTCAAGATAAAGCACAAAAGAGACAGTCTACTCTGAAGGGTTTCAAGTATGAAAGCCTAACAAATGGAACAGACATATGATCGTGAGAGGCACCTAAGCAAAATAAAAGACACTGGTTGTGGTGGTCTATATTGGATGACAAGTAAAAAGGAACCCCAACAAGGCACTTATCTGTAATGGCTTGGTGAACCAGCAAAGGACCAGGTGTAAAGACTATCAAGCGATTGCATTCAGACTGGCGGCAAAGAAGTTATATGGATGGTACATCTGGATATCACCATTATGCTCTACACTACACAAGGGGCACGCGTGACATATGGCATACCTTAAAGCAACCTAAAGGCTTTAGTATACTGGCTGGACATTGGGCCGCCCTTGGCAGGGGATCTCTAATGTAATGAATACTGCAAAAGTGAAATGGAAGGGCATCTTGGAGTTCTCTGCAAACTGATTCAGATGACTGAGATCCAAAATTGGTCTATGGTCATGTTTTCTTTGGCACTAAAAAGATCCTTGAGTAAACTCCGTATCCTGTTTGGTCTGGTGGGACCTCTTGGAAGATTCTCTTGATTAGCAGCTTTTAAATTTCTAGAGTTGCTAACTCCCTCTGACTGGGTGAAACATCACGGAGACATTTCTCTGTTTGACTGGTGGAAATTGTAAAAAGGGAATGAAATAGCCTCTGCATACATTTCTTTGTACCCAAGAATCTTTTGTGATGGCTGCCCAGGCATTTGGGTACAAAGACAAGCACCCCCCCCCCAACTGCCTCCAGAGAAAAGCAGTTGGGCAACCCTTTAGAAGCACTGAAAAGGACCCCTTTTGCCACAAGGGTAGCATCTTCTATTATTACTTCCCCCTCTGCCCCTGGCAGAAAGTTCCCCTTGTGAATCCTGCAAAGCACCTTGGGATTTTCAGAACCACATCTTTTTCTTGCCACGCTGTTTCCTAGAAAAGGATCTTTGCAGGGCAGAAAAATGGATTCCCATGTCAGATAAGGTCTTTCCATCTTGCTCACTCCAGGAAATTAGGAGTTATGTACTTGCCATAACCTGTCATCTGTGTTGTCCAATTTCTTTTCAGTGTATTTGAATTTTCACGCTTTGCGCCTTCCATTTTTCCGGTTTGTCTTAGCTAGTCACTGTAATAGTTTGTAAAAAAGGAATTATCTAAGTTTGTTTTATCTATATAATGGCATCTTCAGTGTCTTGTCTTGGGTATAATGCACAACCTTCAGAAGTCAAATCTGACTCCAATTCAAAATTTGGAGTTCATTAGAACACTGTTTAACACCTTTACAGAGATGGCGGTTTTACCCCCTCACAGACAACCAACCAAGACTCACTTTGTAAAGAAATAACACCTAACCACTATATAGATATAATAGATTATCTAAGTTTTTTTTTGTTTATAAACCATTACAGTGACTAGCTAAGACAAAAGCAGAAGGTGCCAAAGGTGTGAAAATTCAAATATACTAAAAAGAACCCAGAAGTGAGGAATAATAAAATGGACAACATCAGATGTGTGTCTAACAGTGGGCCCAAACAAGGAAGATCCATCAAAAGGAGATTTTATGAAAGAAGACTTTAAGGGCTCCTCAAAATCACACAAGCACATCCAAGAATGCCTCCTGATGACTAAGCCTGAACCCGCAGCCCGTGAAGAACCTTCAGCTGCACGAGGGATTAATCTCATGGACGCATTAGATATGGATTGATGGGGCCAGTTGCAAGGAAAAAACCTTCTGTTCCTCTGCTGACATGGATCCAGCGGTAGACTTGGAGAGTTCCTTAAGCAAGTCCCTCTGTAATCTAGTAAAGTGTGCCAAATATTTAAATGACTGTAAGGCAAAGGTCACTGAAGCATAAATGTACTTTCCAAACCTGTCCAACACCACAGACTATTAGGAGGATGGACAGCTCCTTTTTTGTGGCTGCCTCGACAACCATGGCATCTACAGGGATTCCCTTACTCTGGGCAGAGCTAGGATCTTGTCCAGATGAAGAGGCATTGATTCTACAGTATCTGATTCCTTCCAAGCCTGGCGGGAGACAAGGTCTATGAAATCATCCACCTGGGGGGTAACACAAGACGTAGACAGGCCAGACGCAAAAACTTCTACAAACACCAGATCCTCCTGGGAAAGGGGTTCGGAGGACCAACCACTCTTTTGGTGGAGGATCTCAAGAATGTCTCCAAAGGAGCCATCTTCTTGTGGTGACCTGGGGGACCAATTTCCTGTGCGACCAGGGCTCCGAAGACGACTTCTACTTTTTGGAGGGGATTTGAGCCCCTGGTGCAGAAGCAGACAAAGGAGGAGCTGAAGCACAAAGAAGGCCCTTCAGAACCAGTTTATTGTAGTTATCACTAATAGCCTTGGTATTAAACCCCACACATTTTTGACAGGAGGAATCCTGGTGACTAAGGCCTAAAGAAAGATTTCCTTTTTTTTTTTTTTTGAAAGTCAGAAGAGAAAGGGAAAAAAATTACCAACAGTGGTAAAATATAGACGAACTCTGGTAGACAGGTATGAAAAAGAAAGGGTTACCAGCAATGGTAAAGAAATACCTGAAAAAGAGTAGGAATAAAAGCGGAAAACACTAAAAGTAGTGAAGGGAGGAGGGGGTACAGGAAACAAAGAGAATTAGATTATAAAGAAAAATAAAATCTAATTTTTACTCACAAAGGCTTGAAAACTACAACCCACAGCTCGAGACAGCATGATGTTACCGTTACAGCAGCAAACGAGATCTGGGGTAATTCAGTAGTAAGGGGTATTATAGGCAAGAAGAGCAGCTCGAGAATCAGATCCAAGTGTCTGGAAGAAAAGTGGTGGAGTCGGACCTGAAAACCATATGTTGAGGAATGAATGAAAATGACAACATCAAATTAGCTAGTTAAATAAGATCTGCAGCTTACCGACTCAGTAGGGAATATGCAATAATGTGTGTCTACTGGTTCGTGTCTACTACCAAAAAATAATATGTCTGATCATCACTGCATATTCAGTAGGTTTCTTTTTTTCTAATGTCCAGTTGGAATGAATCAGATGTACCACTTAGCCTTAAAAAGCAAGTCACACACAAAACTTAAATTACCAGTCATGACAAAGTGATCTTACCTTTATTTTCAGTAAATGTTTTTTGGCACAGTATTGTTAAGCCTAGTAGGATGTAATAACAAACTCCAAAGCAGTATAGCACTACATGAATCACTCCATTGGAGAAAACACTGATGAACAGGCACTCTATTAGTCGATGGATACTTTGAAGCAACAGCAAAACAAGCATCAGAACAACTGACACTTCATCACCTACAAATAAAAGAACATTGAGTTACTAAAACACTCAAGTGATTTCCAAAACTATAACAAAAAAAACAAAACTGAAGCTCACCCTCAGCATCTAACAGCCTTTATTCATACTCAAAGTGGTGGGGAATACAAGAGTAATGTCTCAGTATAGACATTTACTACATACAAAAGCTACACAAGTGTGCTGCTGTCAGAAAGACTTTTGGTAAAAACATGATACAAGTCGTTTTTCAGACAACTGCAAATGTGTTGTCATTGATATTACATGCCTCACTCCCACCCTCTCAAACATTTCATACATTTATTATCTCTCACCTCCTGCTTACAATGTTGAGTAATTTGTCAGGAATACTCCTGTGTGTTTTCTTACTCTCCCCAAACAAAAAATATATTATCTCAAATGGGCATCAGCTCATATGCATGCAATTCATTTTTTAAAAATGCAAGTAAAATTAATACTACTAAATTGTCAATGCAGTGGCAGGGCCATCCCCTGCAGTAGCCTGGATTCAATGGTGATCAAAGCATATACAATATGATGCCCACAGCATCAAAAATAGTCAAGACAAAAAGTTTCTGTATATGATGCTGTGTTATGATGCAATGTAGTTAGTAAACATGCAGAAGGCTTTACAAAGAAATGTGAAAGATGTTAAGTTGTAGGATTATATGCATGCAACATGTCTATATCTAGTCATATATCATGCATAACAGGAAAAATCAGTGCACAGCTGTGGTAGATTAACCCTTGTCCTCCCCATTCCATACCCTCCCAAGGACGTGTAAAGTGGGCATGAAAAATCAGTAACTCAGTTCAACTACCTCTAAAAACTCTCCTAAGCTTTATTTCCTCGGACTTCTTCCTTCACTAAAAATTACTGACGTTTAGTCTAAAATGATTGAATTACAGCTCCTCTGTAATTCTTGCATATTATCCAAAAGCCTCAAAGCCCTGACCTCCTAAACAGAAAGTTGTTGGAATACTGTAGTTGGGATCAAACACTGGTTCCACAGAGACTCGCATCACAGATGCAGAAAAAGGTAGCAAGGGAAATAATAGTATTTAGACTGCATGCAACACAAAACAAAAAAAGATCACAATAGCCTAGGCCCTTGGGCCGATAGCCTAGTACCTACCTATGAACCTATCTTCATTAGCACTCCAAGAAAAATCTTGATGAGTGCATGGGAAATAGGAAATACACCCCAGGGATCACTTCTGTATCTCTGCTCAACAGCGGCACAGAAAAATAACTTTCTTGGGTGGCTTAAGCCAGGGAACCTTGTTGGCTAGGCTTACATAGGCCCTTGGACAGATAGCCTAGTACCTACCTATGAACCTATCTTCTTCACAAATGCAGAATTGTAGTTTTCCTCCCTGAGGACAGCTCGATAATGTTTAGGTGCCACAACAGTATATAAGGACCATGGATTCAGGTATAGCACAGGCTACAACACACAGCCAAAGTCCTTTAAGAAAATAACAAAAAAGAGGTGACATGACAAGATAAGTATATTTAGAAAGCTCTGATACCCACTAAAACATACCCCTGCCAAAACCTCTCATATGAGCATTCAAACAGAGGCAGACAGGCAAACACACACACTCGCGCACACACACACACACACACGCACACACGCACGCACACACACACTCTCTCTCTCTCTTTGAAAACAAACTAAAAATTAGAGTTTTTTTGGGAAGCAGCTGCAAATTCAGCTAAGCTTTCTAAAGAGCTCACACAAGCAACTCAATCAGCTCTGTCCAGTCTTTCATGGTGCACGTCATTAGTTGCAGTTATTTTCTTATATTTACAGACTACAACATCAACAGCACACTTGTTAATGTTTTTTTCCTTTCAGTTTTTATTTAGTAGTGTCTGGAAGTTAAACTGTAATGCATGTTTACATAGCAACAATTTTATTACTGTATGAAGATCTTCATATTACTTTGTGTATGATAATTGCTAAACTGTTTAAGTACTCTACTTCTCTAAGGAAGGCCGCAGTCCCTAAACAAACCAGATTGCAATTGCTACAGCAACTGAAATTTAACTGAATTTACTACTGTCACTACCACTGTTACTACCATTACAATTACTAACAGAACAGGGCTGCAATTTACAGAAAAAGAGTTACATGTATTAAAACAGGGGGAAACAAGTAGGTATGATGTATCAAAAACTTTCTACGACCATCTTAATCCCAACACAAATTTTGTAGTGAGGCAGTTTTATGTTAGAGATGGTAAATTAACAAAAGAATCTGCATAAACAGCATATTAACAACACATGACTTTTAGTACCAGATAACCAAACCCTGTCTTCAACCTGAAAATTTCCAAACTCTGCAATAGCTTTGCAATTGTACTGACAGGAAAAGGAAGAGACTCACAAGCCTCTGAACACATCCCCAGAAATGCGATCCTTACCTCTCCTTGCAACTCTTAGTCCAGTGGTGAATACAGTCTTAAATCATAGTAATCAAATCTTCTGCCATTTTAAGGCTGGCGTTCTTAGGTACAGGGTACTAATCTTGCGCGAAGCCCACTGAAGCTGAACTTGGCCTACCCTCATTAAACATCAATAGTTACTGCATTCCTGAACCAAATCACTGACACAGTCAAGCCTCAAACCTGTCTTTGACTTCTCAAAACAAAGATTTGAGTGCCCTTTTCCAGGGGTAAAGATAAAAATACTTCACATCCAAGTTTTTATTTGACAGATGCCATTATTCACAATTTCCTACACGATGTTCTTGCTACACTTGAAGAAATCATGCAAGAACAGATCAGATGACAACCAGCATTCAATTCAATGGTTCAAAGACCCATTCAGCATCCAAAACAAGGTCAAGTAAGGGTGTATTATCATGGGTTTATAGGCAAGTACTAGGGCAGCTGCCCTTGCAGGTCATGTCAAGCTGAGCCAGTTTCACTTTTTATGCTCAAATTAACCTATCCCATTTGGTTAGAGATTGGCCTTACCCATCCCATGGTCGATAATTATATATTACCCCTAATGAGAATAACTGAAATCATACCATAATTTGAGGGGACCCACACATAGGATAAAGCATTTAGGAGATGCCTCTGTCCATTCCTGCAGGATGGCCAAGTCATCTGGGAAATCAAGGACTGCTCCTAGCTTGCAGTCATCTGCAAACTTAGTCAGCCCGTTGGTATTGGCTTTTGTTTAATGTGAAAGTCCGACTGGGCACAAGTCCCATTTTCAGCAGAGCCTGGGGAGAAATGCTGCATTTTTATAGATACAGTAGAAGGCAGTTATAAAAGATTTACATAATAAATGTACATACATACATACATAGAATAGTAATGATACGACAATCAAAAAAATTAATGTAAATACACAGAATAGTAAGTGAGGTGGTACAGCGGTAGCAGTTACCTCACAGCAAGAGGTTCTCCCGTTCGATTCTTGGCTTGGCTTGGGAGGGCCTTCTGTGTGGAGTCTGCATGTCCTCCCCGCGGTTGAGTAGCGCTCAAAAGACATGCGTGCGTAAATGGGCGTGCCTTCGTTGAAGGTTGGGCGTCGAGCTGGCACCTTGGCGTTTCATAAAAATCTACTGCCAATCATTAGCGGACCAGAGTTCCGCTGTGGCGACCCCTTACCGAGAAAAAGCCGAAAGACAACCACCACACAGAATAGTAAGTGAACATGAATAGAATAATAATGACATAACAGTCAATGAAAACATGACAGTAATATTTTACTAGATTCTTGTTTTAATATCAAACTTATAAGAGTCTAGTTATTTTTCAGATGGAATCAGATGGAAATAGTGAATAGGAAACAGTGAAGTATTTATAGGATGAAGATGTTTGCAAACTGAATAAGCATGAGGAGGGCAAAGTAAAAGGAAGACAAGAGTAGTAGTGGACAGGGGTAGATGATAGTGAGATAGTTAGAGATTTTGAAGTAGTAGTTGTATTACGGCCAGTTACACAAGAGTGGTGACAGTAAGGGTTAGGAGATTATCCAGGAACATCACATGTACAGAGCTGTTAACTGAGTAGGTAGGTCTTTAGTTGAGTTTTAAACAATTTTAGGGAGTGTTCTTGTCATATTGCTAGAGGGATAGAGTTCCGGGATTTTGCAAGGTGGTGGAAGAGAAGCAATTTGCCAGCAGAATTGTTGGGTTTGGATACAAGTAATAGATACCTGTCCAGTGAATTTGGTGGCCTAGATGGGCTATACATTTGCATGAAGTTGGAGATGGATGGATAGTTGTGAGGAAATTGTGAGTAGGTTAGATAATGTGGGAATTCCAGCCACTATAATTCCTTTAGGGCAGCACAGTTCTACTTGGAAGTCTGACAGCAAATCATGCTGTTTTGTAGTAACATTGTTCAAGTTACTGTAGTAATGTCATGTGGATGTTAAGGATGGATGTAGAATATGTTAGAGTAGACAAGAGGAGAGAAAAGGCATGTGTTTTCTTATAGTGTCTGCGAGGAAACGTTTGGCTCTATGGAGAGAAAGTTTTTGGTATAATTTTTCGCTATATTTTGGATGTGCGTGTCAAATTTTAGGATGCCATCTACACAGATGCCTACCAATTTAGTATGTAACAAGTTTAATTTTTGTTTTTGCTGGATGAGGTAACTGATAAAGAGGTTTTGTTGACAGCAAGCTGTCTAGGAGTGAATAGGATTAGTTTGGATTTATTTGGGTTAGGAATGGTTGGGCAGATGACAGCCAGGTTTTGATACAGGAGAAGGATTCCTACGCAAGTTCTTGAATTTGTTGACATTTTTGCAAGACAGATAACTGTGAAATGTCCTCCAGCTGTAAAGTGTTAGTAGCGCAATTGGCAGATCCCAACAGATGTTCAGTGCACAGCTGCATTTAGAAATAAATGTAGATATTGCACATCTGGTCAAAAGTGGGCACTGGAGCATTTTGTGTGTGGTAATGTACTAGGGATACAGTTCTACGGGCTTTGTGTAGATCATTGATGAAGATGTTAAAGAGAATGGGCTCCAGGACTCATCCTTGTGGTACACCAAATGGGATGGTGAGGAAGGATGAGGTGTGTTTTTGCCACTTGACAGCCTGAGCTCTAATTTTGAAGTAGTTATCAAACCATAACATAGCAGTGGTGTTGAGTCCTTGAACATCACAAATCTTTGCACTGGACAAGAAGCTTACAGTCACCCCGCTCTTGGCCAGGCTATTGACTGTGGAGAGCGTATGTTCAATTACGGAATCACCCATGACTAAAACGTTTCCCTGTAGGAAGCATACTTTGTGGGTCTTTTGCACTTAGGCCTACCTTCTTGGCAACTCCTGGTCAGTGTGTATTTGCCAAATGTGTGAATGCAGAAGGAGAAGGTGTTGCCTTGTGCACTGGAGGCTGGGATCTTTTAGAATTTGCTGTTGGAGAGTTTGGGAAGTTTTACTTTACAGCCTCAGCGAAAGTTATAAACTTAATGGTGTGTTGCCTCCACATTTCCTACACATTTATATCTCTTGCAGAGTACACCAAATTTGTTAGAAGTCAGTAAACTTATGTTACTCACTACACTGCCAATGCAATCAGACTGACCACAGATGGGGTGAAAACAGACTGTTGAGCTATGCTGCAAGAGAGTAGAGGACTTAGACTGGTTGTATTATTCAGGGGTTGGAGGAAGACTACCACTGAAAACAATGAAGTGATACTCTGAAGTAAAGTTAGATGGTGGTTAATCTAGCAGTACTTTCTGAAAAGGCAGAATCAGGATGCCAGAATGATGAATAGCAGTGATTTGCCTATTGGATACTGTAGAATATGTGTCCGTGTGTGTTGTACCTTTAAGAAGTGTTTACAAGGGCTGAACATGCATACAAATAGCAAGCACGTGCTAGATTCAGTGCCATTCTGAGAGTGCAGCCAGGGAGTGAGCATGTATGAGAGAAATAGTCTGTTTATAAGTTTATCTAAGTTAGTGTTATTTGCCTCAATCCTGATATGTATGTACATAAAGCTGCTTGAACAAAACCCATGCATGTTCGTCTGTTTAATCCTGACAAGATGAATGACATGGTGTCAGAACTGGGATTCCTGAGGCCGCTTTTCAGAGATACGAGGTGCAGAATTGACATTGAAGGCAGAACAACAGAAATGAGAGCAGAAAAGGGGCCAGAAACAAGCTAAAGGTAATGAAAACTTGCATGAATGACTATTTTATTAAAATAGATAAAATGGAGCATTACAAGAGCACAAAACACACAAACGAATAGCACAGAAACGTTTATTAAGCAAACAAAAGGTATAAAAAGTTTATTACATGAAATGTTCGAAATTTAGGTATTTGATAAAACGATCAGAAAAGCACATAGGAGGTTCAAACTCACGTCGGAACTGCTAAATGAGCATGTTTAAAGTAAAATGAGCACAAGAAAAGAGGTTGAAAGGGCATACTAAGCATAAATAAAGCAAGGTGACTGCATGTTGTTTGGCAAATTACAATATTTTGGCATAAACAGTTATTTTGCATTAACTAAAGCCCTGAACAGCAAAACTGGAGTTATTCGAAGCACTGCAAAGTGTGTAAAAGTAATTAGTGTGCGTTTATTACTGCGCATTTATTCTGAAGAGTTTATTGTGTGCAAAGTTCCAACTATTTCATGCAGTGCAGTCAAAATACAGCCATTTAGAAAAGTGTCTTGTGCTGGGTGCGTCTGTTCGCAAAGTGCCATTACAGAGTTTTTCTTTCACTGTAAAGAATTACTTAGCAAAGTACAGCCATTTTGGAAGTGTTTCAATGTGCTGTGTACTGTTTATTCGCAATGTGCAGCTACTTCAAAATGTTTCTTACTTTGAGCTTCTTCTGCTGCCCAGTTTATTCGCAGAGTGCAGTTATTTTGAAATGGTTTCTTATAATGATGATAAATAACTTTACAGTACAATAATTTTAAGAGTATTACAGTACCCAGGAGACTTATTTCTCAAAGTATTTCACAGAGTTCAATTACTCAGAGGCTTATTGTGCTATTGGGCATAGTTACAAGTACTGATATAAATTTCTGGCATATATATATATATATATATATATATATATATATATGTGTGTGTGTGTGTATGTGTGTATGTGCGTGTGTGTGTGTGTGTGTGTGTATGTGTATGTGTGTGTGCGCGAGATCATGCATACTTGCTAAAGCCTTCGCTGATGTATTAATATGGTAGAGGCATTTTGTAGACCAGGTCTACTTGCATTTGATCAGAATATTGCAGAGTACTGCAGAATACTGAGCAAGAGTAGAATATTTTCATATGAGCAGCTTACTCAGATAAAGATGTATGCCTCAAGGCATTTGTTTTGCTTAACCTAGCTGGGTCAGAGGCCACTGAGAGAGAGAGAGCATTCATTTGTGTATGCACCAACAGTAGATGAAGATGAAGGTAAAGGTAAAAATAGTCATATTGTTGTCCAGGCTGAAACACAGGAAGATCCTGTGTTTGAAGTGTAAATTCAAAGAAATGTGCAACCCCCAGACCAATGTTACATTAGAGAGGCATTTATTTTATACAAGAGACCAAAGGCCAGAAGAAATATTTGCAGCCTACATCACTGACTTGAGACACAAAGCTAAAACTTGCATGTTTGGTGATTTAAAAGATGAGCTAATAAAGGGCAGGCTTGTGTGTGGTACTAATAGTGCTGCTGTGAGAAAGATTTTGCTTCATGACAGAGATTTACCGTTGAGCAAGGCTATTGAGATTTGTCATGTCCCTGAAGTTACAGAAAGGCACAAGTATCCTTGCAAGTGACAAGAGTATGGTTTCAGCAGGCTCCAGAGCAAATGTAGACAGCGTGCAGCATGTGGCAAGCAGAAACAGGCCTAAGCACATGGTATCTGCAGGTGTGGCAGGGAATACCCAAAGTTTTCCAGCAAGTTCCAAGACTAATCCAGTTAAAGGAGCATGCTCAGTGCAGAACAAACATTGCTCGGTACAGCACAAGGGTGAATCAGCAAAACCCATTCAAGCTTCATTGTTAACTGTCGTAATTGTGCTGCCAACCATGAGTCTAAAAGAGAAAGGTGCTTAGCATTTGGTCAGCAATTTCACAAGTGTAAAAAAATGGAATCATTTTCAAAAGTTTTGTGGATCAAACAAACCTCACTCAGTTGCAAAGAAAGATCACTCAAAAAAGCAAATTGATCATGTAGGTTTGCAGTCTACTTTCTGCATAGATGGTATATCAGTGACTGGTGAAAAAGTTAATGCAGTAGACTTATCAGCAAAAGGTAAAGTGTTTTGTACTGTTCTGATCCATAGCAAATCCATCGAGCTTAAAGTAGACACTGAAGTGTAATGTCATATCGGCACAGTTACAAGTTGCTGTTTTACACAGTTCGAAGACCTGTGCAGTCATTATTAGGTCTCAGAGACCGTTTGAGAATGGATTTGCTTTCATTTACTGAAGAGGTTCATCATATAAGCACGTCCCAGTTCCAACTTCACTGATGCTATTTTCTCAGAATATGCTGATGTCTTTAATAAGCTAGGCAAGCTTCCAGTTGTGTATTCCATGAAGTTAGACCCAGAGGTCAGTCCAGTGGTCAGACCAGCAAAAAGTGTTCAAATAGTAATGCAGAACAAAGTTAAGCTCAGCTGGATAAAATGGTGCAACAAGGTGTGATTTGTCCAGTCACAGAACCAACTGAATGGGTGTAGTCTATGGCAGCAACTCATAAAAGGCTCAGAAGAGATAAGACTATACACTGACCCAACTGACTTGAATAAGGCATTGAAGAGACCTCATCATCCCACATGTATAGTCGAGGAATTCGCAGCCCCGATACCAAATGCCACTGTATTTTCTGTTTTGGATGCAAAGAGTTTATTTTACAAGTAATGCTTGATCAGAAATCTTCACTACTGACCCATTTGGAAAATATAGATTTCTCAGGATGCCAGTTGGTATAAATTCTGCAAGAAGTCTTTCAGCATGCAATGGAACAGACCTTTTCAGGTTATCCCTGTGCCATTATAGTAGATGATTTACTGATGGGGGGCAATGGTGAAGTAGAGCATGACAGAAATCTCAAGAAAGTATTAGACAGAGCACATGAAATGAACCTAAAGCCCAATCCTCTAAAGTGCAAATTCAGGCTACCAGAAGTCACATATGTAGGTCATTTGTTTGCTAGTACTGTGTTACGATCAGACCCATCCAAGCAAGCAGCTATTCTTGAGATGCCAGCACCAGACAATGTTCAAGTTCTACAGCATTTGCTTGGTGTGCTTAACTATTTGGGTAAGTCAAGTTCATACCAGATTTCAGTGAATTAACGCCTTTAAGACAGCTGACACGCAAAAAATGTTGTATCGTCTTGGCTAGAACATCGACAGACAGCATTTGATGATCTTGAGCAGAAAATTGCCACTCCACCTACACTAACATACTATGATGTCAGCAGACTAGTAACTCTTTCCTGTGACACATCAACATTTTGTCTTGGCGCAGTTATTCTTTAAGAGGGCAGGCCAGTAGTCTATGGATCTAGAACTTTTACCCAAACTGAAATGCAATATGCCCAGATTGAGAAAGAACTTTTGGCAATTGTGTTTGCATGTTCCAAATTTCATGATTATATTTATGGTCAAGAGATCCAGACTGAAACTGATCATCAACCTCTAGTTACTATTTTAAATAAACCTATGCATTCCACTCCAGCAAGATTACAAAGAATGATGCTCAAATTACAAAAGTACTACTTCAAAATGGTCTATACAAAAGGCAAACTTCTTTATCTGGCTGATACCTTATCCAGACTGCCCAGAAATGCAATGGAACACCTTGATGCAGAGAATTTTGACTTTGATGTCATGGAAGTGCGTCATTTTCTTGACCACGAAACTTGGTTAGCTGAAAGATCAAAGTCTGATCCTGTTTTGCAAAAGCTCAACCACTACATACAGGCAGGATGGCCTTGAAAGCAATCTAGTGTACCACCTGAAGTACAACCTTATTTTTCTTATAGAGATGATATGTTGATGGAAGATGACATTATTTTCAAAATTCCTAAAGTTGTTGTTCCTGATTCCTACAACGTAAGTATATCCAGATTTTGGATCATGGCCACTCAGGTTCCAAATCTACCAAAAGAAGGGCAAGAGGACTAGTATTTTGGCCTTCTCTAGCAAAAGACACTGACAAAATACTTTCATCTTGTTCAGTAATAGTACTAAACAGCATCTGCAAAAAAGAGCCACTTCAGCGAAGTCAAGTTCCTGAACTACCTTGGTCAACATATTAAGAGTGGAACAATCAGCATTACTTGGTGTTGGCGGACTCTTATTCAAGCTAGTTTAAGATTGATTTGTTGCCTAATGTCCACTACTGTTATTACCAAGTTGAAATGTCATTTCTCAGTCCACAATAGTCCACATAAGCTTATATCCGACAACGGTACTCAATTTACCAGTCAACTGTTTCAGAAATTTGCAAAAGAATGGGACTTTCTACATGTTATTAGTAGTCCTGAATACCCACAGTCAAATGGTCTAGCTGAATGTGCAGTACAGAGTGCAAAGCAATTACTAGGGGAGTTAAAGCATGACCATACTGATGTCTTTTTGAATTTACTCAATCTCAGAAACATAACCCGTGACGATATACTTAGCTCACCTGCTCAGAGACTTTTATCCAGGCAAACCAGAACAACCTTGCCTATCACTTCCAGTTTAAGGCCTAAAGCTAAGTACAGAGCAATGAACCAAATCATGGGACATAGAATTTAGAATCAGGTTTAGCAACTGGGACTACCTCTGCTGAATGTTCAACCTTAGGGGCATCTGGAACTTCATCAGGAACTGAAATTGTAGTTGACACATTCTGTAACAGGAAAGTACAGTTGTGTACACTTACCATAAATGTAGATGTTCGAGTGTATTCACTGTTGCAGTCATCACTGTTGGGTTCTTCCTGCTGGCAGGCAGCCCTTGATCGGCCAGACTCCCAAAGTCTGGGTCCGACGTCGGCTGAAGTCGCTCCTTCCCTGACGTCAGAGCGCCAGGGGTATAAAGGCTCCAGCCGACACCATTTTCCTCAGTTTTTCTTGCCCCAGATTTCAGGTGCCCAAAAATAAAAGGCTAGTAGCTCAGTCAGAAGCCTAAGCATGCATCAAACTTGACACATTCCCCATTTTCACCAGCAAATAAACCTCAGAGGAAGAGTAGTGCTTTGGAAACACAGACGGTATTCATAGAAACAGCAAGAGAGGAGATAGGGGGGAGGGTAACCCAGACTGCAACAGTGAATACACTCGAACATCTACATTTATGGTAAGTGTACACAACTGTACTATGTTCATTGTGTTTCACTGCTGCAGTCATGTTGGGTTGAATCCCAAAGCTAAGGAAGGGTGGCTGGTCATGGTACAGAAGGGGCGGCGAAGAGGCCCTGCAGAACTGCAGAGGCAAAGCCTGCCCTAGATTTAGAGTAGAGAGGGAGGTTGTAGTGCTTAGAAAAGGTATGCACAGAACTCAAGTAGCAGCTTCTAAGATTTTCTTGGTAGGTACTCCTCTGAGGAAGGCTGCTGAAGTAGCCGCAACTCTGGTAGAATGTGTCCTAATGTTAGTAGGAACTTGTTTGCCATGATGACAGTAACAGAACCTGATGCAGTGGGCAATCCATTTAGAAATAGTTTGTTTAGTGATTGCTTTTCCCTGTGATGTAGCAGCATAAGCTACAAAACAATTGGTCAGTTTTCCTGAAAATCTTGGTCCTGTCCAGGTAAAAGTGAAGCTGCCTGTGTATGTCTAAATTTATTTATTTATTTATTTATTTATTTATTTAACATTTGTTGACCGGGAATGTCCGACTAGGTTCCACAGAGCCTGTTTTCAGCGGAGGCCCGGGGAGAAATGCTCCAGATGCATGTCTTTGGAATGTGGGAGGAAACCGGAGTACCCGGAGGAAACCCACGCGAACACAGGGAGAACATGCAAACTCCACACAGAAGGCACCCCAGCCGAGAATCGAACCAGAGAACCTCTTGCTGTGAGGTGACAATGTTAACCACTGTGCCGCCCAAAAAAGAATGCAGAATTCTCTCCCTTTTATTTTGAGGATTAGGACAGAAAGTAGGTAAACGAATAGTCTGATTCAAGGCTACCTTTGAAACCACCTTAGGCATAAATGTGGCGTTAGTCTTCAGGGAAACCCTGTCCTGCTGAAAAATAATGAAGGGTTCCACAGCCATGAGTGCTTGTAATTCCAAAAGTCTTCTGGCAGAGGTTATTGCTAAAAGAAGAGCTGTTTTCCATGATAAGAACTTTAAATCTGTGGTAGCCGCAGGTTCAAAAGGAGGCAGAGTTAGCTTTTCCAAAACATAGTTGAGATCCCAAGCGGGAACTGGTGCCCTTCTAGGGGGTCTTATATTCTTTGTCCCTCTATTGTTTAAGTAACGGATGAGAAAAAATTGGGGGATCCGTATTGTAGTGCGCAGAAATAGCTGAGGCATGTATTTTGATAGATGAAAAGGATAGGCCCTTATGCAACATCTCCGTTAGGTATTGTAAAATCAGAGGGATGTTTGGAACTGTAGTATCAAAACCTTGGGCCTGATTCCACATGCACAATCTCTTCCATTTTCCTGCATAAGATTTCCTGGTGCTGGGCCTTCTAGCTTCAAGGATTACATCCATTACCTGTTTGGTAAGGGTAGAATTGCTTATAGCCCCTGGATCCGCCAGGCTGCTAGATTCAGAGTTTTGACATGGCTGTGCAAGATCCGGCCTTTTTGTTGAGACAGTAGATGTGGAATTTGAGGTAGAATCCAAGGTGGACCCTGCACCAAGTTCATCAGGGTTGAGTACCAGAATTGTTGAGGCCAGTTGGTAGCCAGTAGAATCATTTTTGGTCTGTCCTGTTTGATCTTCAGAAGTACCCTTGGTAGAAGAGGCAATGGAGGAAAAGCATACACTGAGAGGTTTTTCCAACGGAATGAGAGAGCATCCACTTACCATGCCAGTTTGTGGTAGGTCCTCGTGCAAAAAAGTTGAAGCTGGTGGTTTAGAGGGGATGCAAAAAAGATCTATGCCCGGGCATCCCCATGCCTCTTATCATCCTGAATATCTGAACATCCAACATCCATTTGTATGGATCTGTGAGGTTTCTGCTTAGACTGTCTGCCAGAGAGTTGTCTTTTCCTGGCAGGAATTGAGCTTGTAAATCTACATTGCAGGCCAGTGCTGTGTTCCAGAGTCATGGCCAATCTGCAGAGGGGGTATGAGTGGGAACCTCCCTGCTTGTTTATGTACCACATCACTGTAGTGTTGTCTGTCTTTATCAATAATTGCCCCGGTAGTATAAGATCCTTGAAAGCTGTCAAGACATTCTGTACAGCCAGCATTTCCTTCAAATTGATGTGCAGGTGCATCTGATCCTCTGCCCAGGCACCCTGAAGACATTTCCCTTGAATGTGGGCTCCCCATGCATAATCCGAAGCATCCGTCATTATGACTTGATTGGCTGGAGTGGGACAGAAAGGCTTTTCCTTGTTGTGGAGACAGGCCTCCGCCCACCAAAGAAATTCCTGCTGGAGGCAAGGTAAAATAGTGATCACTGTTTCCAAACTTTGGCAATGCTGAGACCATACACTCTTGAGGTACCACTGTATTTTCCTCATACGCAGTCTTGCATATGGTATTAGCAGAATGCAGGATGCCATGTAACCCAAAGCCTGCAGAATTTTTCTTGCAGTTAGCCGACTCATTGAAGCCAAGTTTTTGAAAGAGGAGGCCCGCTGCACTTCTTTGTCTGGTGTCAAGTAAGCCATCTGGGTTGTAGTGTTTAAAAGAGCACCCAGGAAAGTAATCTGTTGTGTGGGTACTAGGTTTGATTTCTTTAGGTTCACTGTAAACCCTAGACACCTGAGGAGATTCTGCACAAAAGCCAGATGCTGAAGTAAAGCATCCTTGTTGTCTGCTTGAATGAGGCAATCATCCATATAAGGGTATATTTGAATTCCCTTGTGTCTGCAAAATGCCATTACTGGTGCCAGGCACTTGTAAAGATCCTGGGTGCAGTAGATAAGCCAAAGGGCAGCACAGAGAACTGGTAATGCTTCGAGCCCGCCTTGAATCTCAGGTACCTTCTGCACTCTTGTCTTATTGGGATATGCAGGTAAGCTTCTTTTAAGTCCAAAGTCACCATCCAAGCATTCTTGCCCAGCATAGGAAGCAGCTGCTGCAGAGTGAGCATTTTGAATTTTGGTATATCCAGAAAGGTGTTAGACGGAAAGGTTCAAGATTGGTCTCCATGTGTTTTCCTTCCTGGGAACCAGGAAAGGTCTTGAATAAAAACCTTGCCCTATTTCTGTGTTTGGTACCAATACTATGGCCCCCAAAGCCATGAGGGACTGAACTTGCTTTTGTGCCTCTGCCCATTGATGTTTTGGCAGGTCTGGCCATCCGTTTGGTTTTGGCAAGGTATGGAAATGAAACTTGTAACCCCTTAAAACTATGTCCAGAACCCATTTGTCTTGGGTTATGCGGCTCCAATTGTGATGAAAAAGAGAAATTTTTCCTCCCAAAGGTGCTTCCAGGAGAGGAGTTCCTGGAGCTAATAAGGGAGAGTCATTGTGACTGTTTCCTGTAAGGTTGTGATCTATCTTCGCCACCCTTGGGAGTGGGAGCACTCCACTGCCTGGGTCTGAATGGGGTCTGTGCCTGTCCTCTCCCTCTGGAATGCCTGTATCTGCCTCTCTGTGGTCTGTCTGAATTCGGAAAGGACCAAGTGTTAACTGGCCAATTCCTGCTGAATCTCGGTGGTTGCACCTGTAGAAAATCTTTAACCATCTGCATAGATTTGGCCTTGTCTTCCATTTTTTTTAATACCTCAACAAAACATTGTGCTGTAGATGGGCATCCAACAGTTTTGCCTTAACCTGATCTGGCAAACTTAGCTCCTTTAACCAAGCATGTCTTCTAATAACTGTGCCAGTTGCTGCAACTCTGCAAGAAGCCTCCAAAGAATCAAAACCACAGTTCAGGGTATGCTTACCCACCTCCAATAAATTCTGCAACTCCTTATTTTCCGCACAACCAGAAACA
The DNA here is from genome assembly GCF_019279795.1 of Protopterus annectens. NCBI lineage: Eukaryota > Metazoa > Chordata > Ceratodontiformes > Protopteridae > Protopterus > Protopterus annectens. Next base: position 928,104,573 of record NC_056729.1, read on the forward strand.
GCTGACATCTTTTGTTTTAACACAGACAAAAGGTATTGCTGATATTTCAACATATGAAATTGACAATTCAAAGCTCTAATAGACAACGTAGCAGAAGTATAAACTTTTTTGCCCCATCTTTCCAAAGCTCTGGGCTCTCTATCAGAGAGAATAGGGTTCTTAGCAGAGGCTGCTTTAACACCCTTAGGACCCTGAGAAATTGTTTCTGGATCAGCTGTAGGATTTTTAAAAAGGAATTTGTGAGAATCTGGAACCCTATAGTACCTATCTGGTTTGACAGGAGCAGGAGGATAAGAATCAGGAGTGAGGGTAGATTCTGTAAAAACATCATCCACAATGTCCAATACTGGGGGGATAGCCAGGGGGCCTATGCTGTGGGAGAAGAAGAAAATCTCTAAGCCTTCTCTTGGATTCAGAATATTCCTGGCATTCCCAGTGAAAATGCTCTCTCATGTCATGCAAGGTTTCCCCAAAGGAATAATCTTCAGGAGGGGAAGCTGAAGGAATGGATTGTTCAGCATCAGAATCCTTATAAGGAGGGAAGGAATAATCCTGCTCAGAGGAAGAAGCAGAAGAAATTGAAACTTGATCTGATGATTCATAATCTGGTTCTAGCCTAGGCCTTTTGTCAGGAGGGGGATGGGAGCCCCTGATCACAGTCAACAGGTCTTCCGCCATTTTAAGCATCTGTCTTTGTGGTCTAGGTCCCTGATCTGAAGAGGCCTGTACTTGTTTCTTGCCTTTGCTGGAGCCTTAGTCTTTGTCTTTAAAACTGAAGCCATCTTTACATGAAGCTGTGTAGGCCTGAAAACCCCCTCAGAAGCCGGTGCTTGCATAGCGGCTCCGGACCCATCTGAGGGAGCATTATCCGAAGGTCCGGTCCCTTGAAATTCTGAAAGCTTCATCAGCTCCTCGTGGGAGTCGGTATTGGCAAGCAGTTCTAAAGTGGCAGACGACAGCGGCTGCGAAAGCGCCTCACTGACGACCGACAAACCGGCAACTGGCTTTGGCTAAGTAATGTCGTCCGTTTTGGACCTTGGAGGCCTGTCTTTATCTTTGCGCTTTTCATATACTCTGGTAGCCGGATAGGAATCCGATGACATTTTGTAGTTAAATCGTCTCCCAAAATAATGAAAGGCAAAATCGTACCGACGCTTAATAGTGCGTTGGTTAAATCTAGCACAAAACCGACAACTAGCTACGTCATGGTCAGGGCCTAGGCAAGGGATACAGTAAGAATGAAAATCTTTATGAGGTATTTGCTTCCCACAAGAAATACAATTATTAACTTTTTCTGACATCGGTCTGGAGCAAGAAAAAAGTTACCCCAACGGGGTACTTAGCTTTAAGAAGTCTTCGGTTTTGAAATCACCAAAAGAATAACAGGAGTCGGTCGACCGGCACTTGCAAACTGCTTTTGCTTCGGGCACCGCACGGCAAGAAAGACTGAGGAAAATGTTGTCGGCTGGAGCCTTTATACCCCTGGCGCTCTGACGTCAGGGAAGGAGCGACTTCAGCTAACGTCGGACCCAGACTTTGGGACTCTGGCCGATCGAGGGCTGCCTGCCAGCAGGAAGAACCCAACAGCGATGACTGCAACAGTGAAACATGATGAACATCATTGTCTGGATTTCTCTAAGATTTAGAGTCTGCATCATAGGAACAATGCTGCAATATCTATTCTGATACAGAAAGGTGTCTACAATTTCTCCTGTACTCCACACCCTCAGATTTTACAAAATTAGGATCTCTGCTCAGCACATATACTGGTTACTTGACCAATCTGATCGAAACCTTTCTTCGCTTGTAGCCTTACTCTCGGTCTCCTTTTTTCAATGAATGAAAAAATCAGCTCATTTTGTCATAACTGGATTTCTGGAAAGAACGCTTCATGAACAGTTGGGCTTTCATTGCTCTGTTCTTAGCAATGAACTTCATTCCACAGATCAGCACATCAAATTGGAAAAGGCCAGCCATGAGGAAAACCCAGAAGAACAACGATACGTTGAAAAGGATCTTGCATGAACTATCTAATGTGCACACAAATACCACATGTACAGATTCCTATTCATCCAGCTCGGAAGTTTTTAATTTAACTGATAGAAGGTTTTCAGATAGTACTATCAGTTTATTAAAACTGGGTTTTTGTTTTCTTCCGGCATATAGAGCGGAGGTTTCTGCTTTACTTTTAGATTTAAGGTTATATTTCAGGAAACTTCATTTAAAGTTATTGTGTCAAAGAGTCTAATGAGCTTGATGAATTAACACCAGATAACAATAATAATTCTTTTGCTGCCCTACCTATTAGGAAAAGTTTATACAACCCCCCGCTGTAACACACTTCACATATTCCTAAAATTGTGCGAAAAAAGATTTACGTTCTGTATTAAAAAATGAATGTCAATTTAAATGATTTAAACTTTCAGAAGGCCAGTTATCTGCTCTAAAATCTTTAAATACTGACAAATCCTTAAGGATCATGAGGACAGATAAAGGCTCAGTCATTGTTTTAATGGAACAGGACATGTATAATCATACTTTACTAACGGATTTAAATAATAGTGAATATTATTCCCATATTGAACTGCCTGAAGTAAAACGTGACTTCAAAAGAATTGACAGAACTATTTCCTCACTGGTTAAAAACGGAATCATCTCAGACATGGAAGCCAGATTTATAATAGTTAATGATCCACATTTAGGGAAATTCTTTGGAATTCCCAAAATTCATAAGAATCAAACAGACCCACCATTCAGACACATAGTTTCCAATAAAAATACCAAAACTGAGGGCAGTGCAGAATACATTGACTTAATAGTAAACCCTATTGTGCAGAACTCACCTTATTTTTTAAGGGATCCTTGGGAATTTATAAACCTCCTACATGACAAACCCCGCCTCAATCGGATATTATTCTTGTCACGTTGGCTGTAGAATCCCTTTATACTAATATTCCGCATGAAATTGGCATTGAATTTTTAAAAAGATATCTTTCTTTACATACACCTCTTTCAGATGACAGGTTTAACACTATCAGCATTCTTACTTCTCATGTACTAGAAAATAACTACTTCTATTTTAATAATATTTCCATCAAATTAAAGGTGTTGCCATGGGTGTGTGAAGTTAGCCCCCTCCTTTGCTAATTTAGTGTTAGTCTGTTGGGAAGTAGACACCTAACTGCATTACAGGACTTTAAACAAGTAGTACTTTATAGAAGGTAAACAGACAACCTCTTTTCTATTTGGAAGGGTAGTGAACTTGAATTATTTGACTTTATTAAACAGATGTCTGACAGTATTCCTTTCCAAAAATTTAAGCTCTCAGCTCATGGCGAACAAGTGAATTTTCTGGCCGTGGTGGTGCAGTGGTTAGCATTCTCGCCTCACAGCAAGAGGTTTTCCCGTTAGATTCCTGACTGGAGCACCTTCTGTGTGGATTCTGCATGTCCTCCCCGCAGTGGAGTGACGCTACAGACATGCAGGTAGGTGCGAGCGTGAATGGGCGTGACTTCTTTGAAGGTTTGGTGTTGAGCTGGCAACTCGGCACCATAAAAATTCACTGTCAAACATGAGCGGACTGGAGTTCTGCTGTGGTGACCCCTAACTGGGAAAAGCCGAAAGACAAGACTCATATCATTTAACACTAATCTCCTTGCTTGGACTTCTACAATATACAGAAAGCAAACATTTAGAAATAATTATTTACACTTTGATAGTATGTACCCCCTTTACATGACGCGCAACATGGCTAAAGAACAATTTATTAGATTGTCCAGAA